>NC_081792.1:17721080-17991482 GCF_963082965.1 Carassius carassius | reverse complement strand
TGTGATTTATTGACCTTGTTGGCTGGATGTTTAGTTCAAGTGAAGGAATATGGATTTTGATATAAAACACTTAAATACAGTACCATGTTACTAGTCTTGAATACAGTAGATTAATAAAGCCAGATGACAACACTTCTGGGTTACTTGTCAAGTATGTTGGTCATATATGACGATTGAATTTTCCATATTGAGTGATAAAATACCTTGACCTCCATTCATGTACAATGTGTGCAGATCTGATTTATTTGGTTGAATTTGAGAGGTACAGACAGGGATCACTGACCTTACAAGCTTGACTGATTGTTTATCTTTGCATTGAGCTAGATAGATGGTTATATTGGAAAGTGGTAGACGATTGGTCAATAAATGTATCTTGCCTTTTCATTTTATCGCTTAATAAAGTGAACTGTCAGAGAATCAGAAGAGAAATTAAACTCCGAGGGAACAATGGCAACATATATTTTTGAGTTTATAAGGGGCATGAGGTTACTGTCTGAAGATAGGAAAGATTTCAAGGTACAGATGCACACAAGAGACCTTGTCAGGAACAATGGCTGTGATTGACAGATTGCTGAAAGAATACCAAGACGCTGAGATTACATTTTGGAGGTGGAGGTTGCTCTGACATTTCCTGAACTTGGTGAGATGAAGTATCTGAAATGTTTTAGTTTCGGCAATTGAGACAGCTGTTTGAGGGATGTCACAGGTCTTTATATGTTTTGTAGTTTCTTTGTAGAATATATGTATATGGTGCCTTGTTTTAAATAGAATGTTTTATTAAATAGAATAATTTAAGTTGTTAAACGCTGAAAATACTATGCCGATCCACTCCCTCATCACCAGAAACACTGCATGTCGCAATCTCTGACGAAACCAGTGAGAGCCAATGAGCGTTTGATATCGCTGCCGTAAAACTTGTTGTAAAACTTCTTAAGGGAACATTTTTAAATAGTTACTACCATAGACAGTAAAAGAAATGGACACAGCGACCCCATTGGATTCAACGGAGACAAGTGAAGTCAATTAGAAGCACGCACTTCCTGGAGGTCGAGCGAACTGCGCAGACTCAAACTGAGCTTGATGGCGTAGATGTCACGTGAGCAACCTGTAAGTCTTCTAATCGTTGTGCCAAGAGAAATCTGAATCACCCACCGAATCTTGCAGACGTTGTTGAATAATTTTGTCCCAATGCTTTTATGGTCTCTATGGGCTTCTCCCTTGACTTCATGCCTCCACGTCCCCTCAATTGCCTCATAGACAGTAAAAGATTGCCTGCAAGCTTCTCATCCTGTCCATACGGTAATTTATCTACTGCGCGACAGAGAGTCGCAGGTTATTTTTACAAAAACTGCTTCTACGGGGCCACAACGTTAAGATACAAGGTAAGTCTTTAAACGCCTCAGATGTAAAGTTATTCGCTGTCAAAGTGATGCCAAAATGAATGGGAGTCAATGGAATGCTAACAGCAGGTGGGGGTCCGCTAGCCAATGGCGGCGCCCAGGGATGCTTCAAAAAAATATGAAACCCTGCCCCCCTGGTTACTACAGAGGAAGGAGATACATATCGCCAATTAATGTGGTTTGAATTTGGATCTGTTCCTCACACCAAGCATCACATGGATACAGGATTTAAATAAAAATTAAATACTTTTATGATCATTGTATTTAATGCTTGTGCATGACAGTATACTAATAAAAATGATGTGCCCCCACTTTCTATTATAGATCAGTGTGTGTCCCATAGTAAACCAAATAAATATTAAATGATAACGGTTAAATACTCTATCTCTTTCTTTTCATGTAAGGATTCTAAGATTATTTGTACCAAAAATAATAATATAAAATTTAATAAAATTATAATTAAGTGCAGTTTAATGCACTTTATTTGCTTAATTTTTTAAATGATAATGTTTCATTCTGTTTTGACTTGCCATTTCAAAGACTACATTTTAACAATACTACATGTCATTAAAATGTATGTGATCATTTAACCATTATCATGCAATATTGTATTTATCTTGTTTATCATGGGTCACATAATATGCTGCCAGATCTTAGCCTGATTTGGGCCACATATCACCGGACTGATCTGGGCCACACTCCTCCCACCAACAATCGTCCCCTCATGTTGTTTCCCGGATCCCCGCCGTGGACTTTCTAACTGGAAGACCTAAGTCAGTCTGCTCTTCACGCTGCTGACCCATGATTGCACTGCCAAGGTCAGCTCCAACTACATCATCAAGTTACAGTTAACAACTGTGGTAGGTCTCATCCGCAACAGTGGTGAAACGCACTACAGAGAGGAAGTAGCACAGCTGGCTGAATGGTGTGGCACTAACAACCTGTCCCTAAATGTGAGTAAGACAAAGGAGGTTGTGATGGACTTCAGGAGAAACTCCGTTGACCACCCCACACTGACCATTGGCAGCTCGACTTTGGAGAGAGTAAGCAGCACTATGGGGGTGCACATCACAGAGGATCTCACCTGGACCACCAACACCGTGCCACTCTCCAAGAAGGCACAACAGTGCCTACACATTCTCCACCAGCTGAAAAGTGCAAGTCTCCCTCAACCCATCCTCAAATTATTTGCATCCTGATTTGCACATCTGCTATCACCGGTCATTTTCCTTTCGCGCTGTACGCCATTATGCCAGAGTCAGTGTGTCACCTTTTTGCAGGCTATGTGTGCAAACGAGCTCTAACTCAGTTAGGTGGCTTTCGTCCTTCACGCTTTGTCATGTTTATCCCAATGCCTCCTGTGCAGGTAAGTGCTCCTCTAACTGCCTGTGTTGCAGTAGAGCCGCCTCTGCCAGCACACTGCTCTCCTGGTGCTAGCTGGCCCACAGTTGCCAGGACACACCACCATAAACAGAAAATCACAGAATACAAATATACATACACAAGGAATAACTATACATTGCGGTGGATTTAAAGGCAGAGCTGACAAACATAGATATCACAAACATAAGTGCAACCTGGAGAAGAAAGTGAACCACATAGTTCAATACTAATTTACCTGAGCCTTTAGTTTTACCTTCCTTGAGGGGAAAATCCTCTGTTTTATACGTTTAGCAAATGAGTATAAACTCTAAGTTTGGATCGGTTATTACTAGGGGCTTTCAAAGGTTGTTTCCAGTGCTACAATATGTATCTATAGACAGAAGAATGAATCCTAGAAGTTTAAAGTGGGCATTACTGCTATAAATTTATATTAAAAAAAATATTAAAGTGAAATAAAAGCTCCAGGCAAGGAGGTACATGTGACGATCCACAGGTAGCCTGGTGCTTATTTCTTTCTGCCTGCCTAATCTGAAGGGAACCAGTGTGTTGCCATTCTGCTGGTCTGCGTTTGGACTGGAGGTTGCAGCATTGTCTCACGAGGTGTCCAGAGCAACTAATTATCTTTTTTTCCAGTTTGTGTAGTCATATCTTTGGAATCGTGAACCGATCTCACACTGTTTTCTGAGTAATTTACTCCATCCTACACCAAAGCGTCCCTCTTTCTAGACAGAATATTAGATATTTAGTAGTGTACTGCAGTTAGAACATAAATTAATTTATAAGAGCATGTGAAACAATAAGCTTCAGGCAAGCCTTCATAGTTGTATATGGTTTTGAATTATTTTGAAATAATAACAGAAAATATTATTACTATACTTTGAATATTAGTAGTATTTGTAGTAATAGTAAGACTATTATTATCATTATTATTATCTTGCCAAGCTCTATACTGTTCTATGATCTTATATATTTCACCATCAATTTCAGCATAGCACAGATGCCTTTACATAATGCACAGCTTAAGACACTGTTTAATTCATTACGACTTCCTCAGGAAACAAGACATTAATGAACACATTCAGGAAGTTACAGTATTATTACTGAACATAATAATTTACTTACTTTCTAACTTTGCACACAACATACTGTATACCCCCAGAACACATCATTATATTATAACTTTTAAATTAAGTTAAATCACTATAGCGTTGTATCCAGTTAATAGCAGACCTGCATGGCTTTACATCAACCATTGTTTTAAAGTCCAGCACAGACAGTTTGCATTGAGGATAATATATTGCTTCATGATGTTGTGCCTGTACAGTCAGACAGTGCTGTTGTGCCACTTTAATAATTTTCATGCATCTTTTTTTCATGGTGGGATTTATACTGTATAGTATAAGCATAGACGTTCTGGGGAAAGATTCATGCCCAAGGCAAGAGAAGAGAGATTTCACATATCATGTTCTGATTTACCACAGAGTCTATGCAAAGCATGGACAGTGTCCTTCTTCTATTATATAAAATTGTGAGTAATTTTCATGCTATTACGTTAACCGTGAACCAACGCTTACATTGTGATTTAATGCATGAGACCAGCATGTCAAGCACTTCATTAATAACATTAATCACTTGATTAAGGCTATTTTCCGGAGGCATCAAAATTCATAAAGAATTATCAGCTAAATTCTGCAACCTTGTTATATATTCATGCTATATCAATTGTAGACTCCAGATCCATTAGAAGAAATACAAAAAAAGTGACAGTAACAGTGCATATATAGAAATTTTTATCTCAGAATTGTTTAAATTTATTATCTATTGATATTATATAATGCCAATATGTTAGAAATGTGTCATTTAAAAAAAGCATGAATATTATTCATATGTCTGCTTAATTAGAGTCTGCTTTTCATACAGTAACATGTTATCCCTATGAGTCACTACTGTACATACAGGAATACTTTTTTAAGTATATTTGTACGATTTCAGGTTGAGGGTTTTTATTTGTTTCTTTTTTCAAATGTATTGCTGTTTGTTTGCTTCAAAATGCATTGGAAATCTGTGAGCCTCTAAACCATCTTGTTAATTTACAATTCAATTTCCAATTGTGTCAGCTAAGATTACTGTGTTAGATGTCTCATTCACAAATAACAGATTCCTACTCTCAGGGCAATTTATGTTTTTGATGGAATTCGCTGTGGCTTTAGCTGGGTGATTTCAGACCTTGTTAAAAGTTCAATCACCAGCTCCTCAGTGCACAATACATTAATAGATGACTGAACAATGTTCAGAGTCACAGATGATATCAGGATAGGAAATGCCTCTGCACATCCATACATGTCGGTTTGTTCAATAAAACAATGTTAGGTTAGTAGAATGACCATGTTTATTTGGCAATACTGAATCACTCTTATTTTATAATATATCTAGTTAAGCATCCTGTGAAAACAGACAAAAGCGTCAGGATTGAAGGTTTAGTTCACCCAAAAATTTAAATTAGCTGAGCATTTACTATTCTCGGACAATCCAAGATGTAGATAAGTTTGTTTTACATTAGCATTTATTAATTTAGCATTATAGCACTTACTCACCAGTGGATCCTCTGTAGTGAATAGGTGCTGTCAGAATGAGTGTTCATCAAACAGTTGAAAATGCTGTAAAACAAAAAGTAAAATGCAGGAAACATTTTAAACTTCAAACCAGATCTATATCCATAATATTTATTTCTCTTGCAAAAAAGCAAGAAAAGTGAAACCAGTACAAAACAGTTCTAAACAAATATGTCGTGGGTTCTGATGTGAGAGGACAACCGGGGATGGACATTTTCTGTGAAGTAAGCATATTATGGATTATGGACACCTTGATAACGCCTTGATGGAGTTGTTTCTCGCAAACAGGAACTAGACATTAATTGATGGGCTGATGGAGTCATGTGGTTTACTTGTGGATTATTATGATGTTTTTATCAGCTGTTTGAACTCTCATTCTGATGGCACCCATTTACTGCTGATGATCCATTGGTGAGCATGTGCTGTGATGTTAAATTTCTCTAAATCTGTTTGGATAAAGGAAAAAATCTACATTTTGGATGGTCTGAGGATATTGTCAGCAAATTTTCATTTTTTGGTTGAATAATTAAATTAGTGCACCATGTCCAACAATAAACCACAATATTGCTGAGCCCTTTTATTGACTTACGACTGAATTAAGTGTTAGTATGTTACATTTGAACTACTATTAAAGTAAACAATGCAGATAAAAACCGAAATCTGTTCTGTTTGTAATCTTCTGTGCCAATTCACTTGACCAGTATTTGATGACTCATTATTGTAGGTGGATATTTTTAGACTCATATTGTTCTAAAATAAAGTCATTGGACTCTATCGTTTGGATTTTGGGAGAGTATTTAAAAAAGTTTTAGTTTCCAACATCTGTGTAAACTTTGGTCTCTGTGTGTGTGTGTGTGTGTGTGTGTGTGTGTGTGTCTGTGAATGCATGTCTCCTGTCTGAATCTCACTCCACACTATCCAGACAGCATTACACAATACCTACTGACAGTGAAATAAAGCTTTGCATCTCAGATCAAAGGCTCCCCTGGAGAGACGACTCTATATCGACAGATTAAAGGGAAACGTATTATGCTTTTTAAATTGCAAAGGGGCGGCGTTCCCACAAGAGCAACATGTATCAGCTTCAAATGGTCCCTTTCTACCTTGTCTCTTTAAGGCACACACTGACAGAAGTTAAGCTGCTTGGTTTGGAATGGGTGATGTGAGGGGGGACAGGAAAAGATTTAGGGTAGCTGAGTCTTGACTCTAACTCATGAGATCCAACCACCAGATATCTTTATAGTCTTGGATAGACACATCGGGACAAAAAGTCAAAGATTTTTTTTTTTAAATGTATGATGTAATCCTAATAAGCCATATTTAAAATTAGATTTTAGCTCATAGATTAATTACAGACTGGAGTTATTTAATATTATTTATATATTTTAAGTAAGTAAGTTTTTGTTGTTTGTTATGTATTTCTGTGTAGCTTTTATTTTTTTATTTAAGTTTTAATTTTAGTCATTTACATTTTTGATGGAATATATATATGTGTGTGTGAGTGTGTGTGTGTGTGTGTGTGTGTGTCAAGAGGGGCAGGGCTGAGAGCCATGGGAACAGTGAGTGAGTGAGTGAAGTGACATTCGGCCAAGTATGGTGACCCATACTCAGAATTTGTGCTCTGCATTTAACCCATCCGAAGTGCACACACACAGAGCAGTGAACACACACACACACTGTGAACACACACCCGGAGCAGTGGGCAGCCATTTATGCTGCGGCGCCCGGGGAGCAGTTGGGGGTTCGGTGCCTTGCTCAAGGGCACCTCAGTCGTGGTATTGAGGGTGGTGAGAGAACTGTACATGCACTCCCCCCACCCACAATTCCTGCCGGCCCGGGACTCGAACCCACAACCCTTCAATTGGGAGTCCAATTCTCTAACCACCAGGCCACGACTTCCGCTGGAACAGTGCGAGGCTGCTGGAGTTATGCTAATGTGCGACACCTGCGCCTCTCACCCAAATGAAAATGAATGACTGTCATTTTTATGGTAGGTTTATTGTAACATATAGAGACAGAATACCAAACCAAAAAAAAAAAATCCAGAAAAACCCTCCACATTATTTAAATGTTAGAAATTGATTTGCATTTCAGTGAGTGATATAAGTATTTGATCCCCCAATCAAAAGAGATCTTGCACAGAGCTCCAGACCAAGGCCGACTGATGGTTGTTTTGTATTTCTTCCATTACCGAATTATCACACCAACAGTTGTCTCCTTCTCACCAAGCTTCTTGCTGATGGTCTTGTAGTCCATTCCAGCCTTGTGCAGATCCTTTGACAGCTCTTTGGTCTTGTCCATGGTGGTGGGAGAGATTGGAATGGAAGATACAGATTGTGTGGACAGATGTCTTACACCTAATGAGCTGACATTAGGAGTAACTTCTTAAAGTGACAGGACTAATCAGTGTTCCACATGGGCACATAACCAGTCTGTGGGAGCCAGAATTCTTGCTGGTGGGTAGGGGATCAAATACTTATTTCACTCGCTGAAATGCAAATCAATCTATAACCTTTATTTAATGTGTTTTTGTTTTTTATTCTTCATGGATCATGGATTTTGGTCAGTATTCTGTCTCTATCCATTAAAATAAACCTACCATAAAAATTACAGACCCTTAATTTTTTTGTAAGTGGGCAAATAAAATCAACAGAGGATCAAGTAAACATTTTATCCACTGTATTTATATGATTTATTTTAGTTTTAGTTTGTCATTTAAGTCATTTGATATTTAATCTGTTGTATTCTTCCACTGAAGATAAAGTTTTTTTTTTTTATTAATATATCCATGTAAATTTTTAACTGTTCAATTGTTCACTCATGTAGTTATGCATATTATATAATATATTACATTGTTGGCTGCTTTTTTTCTTTTGGCCAGTAATTTTGCTGTGCTATTTAGTTGATATGATATGATATGATATGATATGATATGATATGATATGATATGATATGATGCGATAAAGTGTCTGAAACTACAGCTGCTCCCAGCATTATGGAGTTTGCAACACTCCAAAGCTCTTGATCATTGAGGTCACTAAAACAAGGGCATGAAAGTGAATTGAATCGATCCATATGCCTGATCAAGCCTTCATTTGATAGATGGCATCACATACATGGCACAGTAATCTGTTTTTTCAGAACAAAAAATGAAAACAGAAAAAAAGAAGGCATGAAAAAGAAACTGCACTATGAAATCTGAGTGGGTGACATGGTGAGTCATATATATATATAAATAAATAAATAAATAAATAAATAAATAAATAAATATATATATGGAAAAATCTTAATTATCGTATTTTTTCTTACCTCAACTTAATTTTAGATAAAATATGCAGATAACATTTGCCTTAAAGGGACAATAAGTAACTTTTTAGGTATTTTATTATCTAAAATCAATATTTTTATTCATAAATATGTCCACAATGGTGTACAAATACCTATGCCAATGTTTAAACTAATCCTCGTAAATGAAGAATTTATTATCTTTATATACATGGGACGGGTAGGTCGACGGAGGCTTCCATGTAGTTCTGCCATCTTGCAAAACTATAATAGCAGAGAGGGACAAAAAGTACTAAGCCAACGCGTTTCCACAACGCGTTTTCGGTCAGAGCCAGAAACGCAGGTGCAGAGCAGTGAGAGGCGGTTGAAACTGCACCGGCAAGTTTAAAAGTCTGGATTGCATTCTTATTATGGACCATACATATGCCGCGCCACAGGAGAAGAAAACATCGTCGCCAAAACGAAGTGCTATTAGAATATCGCCTAGGTAGGCCATATCGCCTACCGTAGATGCAACGCGCATTTGAAAAAGCGAGGCGCTGGAGAGCAAAATTAGTTTGAATGCAAAATACAATTTCACCACTAGATGGGAGTAATTCCTACTTAGAGTCCCTTTAAGCCATAATTTCACAATTTAAAAAAAATTCATCTCTCATTTAGTTTTAAACAAAATTCAAAAGATGCTATTAGGAATTTGAGAAAATAGAAAAAAGAGCACTGTGGAAGTAGGTAACATCTGGAGTAAAATATATATATATATATATATATATATATATATATATATATATATATATATATATATATATTATTATTTTTTTAAAGTAGCTGGATTTGAACTGTGGTTACCAACTGTGGCGGGGGAGGCGTGGTTTAGCGAAGTCTGCAACGGGAGAGCGAGTGAAGAGACGAGCGGCGGTAAGTGGTTCAGGTGAGAAACAAGTAACAGCTGGATCTCGTTGCAGTGATTGGCGTGGGGAACCATTTAAGGAGCGCGACAGCTGCCGAAGGACGAGAGAGACGGGGACTCGTGCTGGACCGAGAAGGCTGCGGAAACGGACAGTAAAGTGAAAGCGAAAGCTGCGAAGTGCGCGCACCTGCCGCGACTGTTTCTTTGTTTTATTTTTGGTTTGGTAAATAAAGCTTCTCACGAGCCCCGTACGCCGACCCTGGTCTCCTTCCTTTACCCCAACCTTGAAGTTCATTACACTGGTGCCGAAACCCGGGATAGGAAGGAGAGCATCCGCCATGCAGACTCCGTCAGCCACATCATCCTCGCCGTTTGCGGACATCATCACATCGCTCACGGGTCTTCATCAAGAACACCACCAGGCCCTGCTGGATCTGCGGGCCGACCAGGACCACCGGTTCCAGGCCATGATGCGCGTCCAGCAGGAGGACCGCGAGCTGTTCCGAAGCCTGCTGGACCGGGAGGGTCGGATGGGGACGGCCTCCCCCAGCGCCCCGCCCGCCCACATGCCGCTCACCAAGATGGGACCCGCTGACAACCCAGAGGCGTTCCTCGACCTGTTCGAGGGGACGGCAGAGGCATGTGGGTGGCCGATGGACAGCTGGCCCGTCCGGGTGATCCCTCTGCTGTCGGGGGAGGCCCAGAAGGCGGCCCAACAACTGCCCGTCCCGAACCTCCTGGTCTACGCCGACCTGAGACGAGCCATCCTCCAGAGGGTCGGCCTCAGCCCTGAACAACATCGCCAGCGCTTCTGGTCGCTGGAGCTGGCCGAAGCGGGCCGACCCTTTGTGTTGGCGCAGCAGCTCCGGGACTCGTGCCGCAAATGGCTGTTGGCCGGGGACGGCGACGCCGAGTCCATCATCAACGCGGTGGTGCTGGAACAGTTCATCTCCTGCCTCCCAAAAAAGACCGCCCAGTGGGTCCAGTGCCACCGC
The DNA here is from genome assembly GCF_963082965.1 of Carassius carassius. Lineage (NCBI taxonomy): Eukaryota > Metazoa > Chordata > Actinopteri > Cypriniformes > Cyprinidae > Carassius > Carassius carassius. The sequence goes on along the minus strand of NC_081792.1, from coordinate 17,980,900 downwards.
CCGGCGTCGCTGGATCTGGCCATCCAACTGGCGGAGGATCAGCTGGTGGCGTGCTCCGGGGTCGGCGAGCCCCTCCCGGCTGTCTCTCTCTCTTCCCCTGTCTCCCCCTCCCCCCCACTCCGAAATCTCTCCCTCTCCCTAGGTCCCGTTGGGTGGGGCCACCGAGGGCTGCACCCCGCTGGAGGGTGGCGATGGAGCCTGCGGCCGGGGCACGAGGTCCCGCACGAGGGATGGCCGCACCCCAGCAAGGGGGGAGTGAAAACTCTCCAGCTGCTTCCCCACATCAATCCCCTGAGCCACTTCCCACCACCAGGGCAGCGGGGAGACCCGGGCCAGCCTGCTGGCGTTGCGGCGATCCGGGCCACTTTGTGGATAGGTGCCCGATGATGGAGGTGGGGACACTGGTCCAGATCCCGGACGACCCGCAGGCTACCCCCGATCAAGCCGGGCTGTACCAAATACCTGTGAGTATTAAGGGGGGTACCTATCAGGCTCTGGTGGGCCAAAAGCATAGTGTGGAGGTGGCCGTTAGTCCGCGCCTCCGGCATCTGCTAATTTTGGGGACGAATTGGCCAGCGTACTAGCATTTACTGGGGTATTTGACAGCGAGCGCTCAGGTGGGAGAATCTGTCCCGGGACCTAGCGGGGCGGTCCCAGGGGAACCGAGCGGCATGGCGAGGCTAAACCTTGCCAGCCGCGATGACTTTCCCCTGGAACAATCCCAGGACGAGATGCTTAAGCATGCCTTCGAGCAGGTCCGCTCGATCGATGGGCGGGTCCTCCACCCTGAGCGTCCGCTATCCCACCCGTATTTTGCCGTTATTAAAGACAGGTTGTATCGAGTGACCCACGACGCTCAGACAAAGGAAGATACAACCCAGCTGGGAAATGCTTTTCCAGGCGGCGCATTGTAATCCTATGGCAGGGCACTTAGGAGTAGCAGCAACACTAAATCGCCTAACGACCCGATTCTTTTGGCCGGGCATTCACGAGAACGTGCGCAGGTGGTGCGCGTCTTGTCGGGAATGTCAGTTGGTAAACCCACCGGCCGTTCCAAAAGCGCCTTTGCGCCCTATTCCTCTAGTGCAGGTCCCCTTCGAGCGAATTGGTATGGACCTGATCAGGCCGTTAGAGCGATCCGCACGGGGACACCGTTTCGCGTTGGTCTTAGTGGATTACGCGACACGGTATCCTGAAGCAGTGGCGCTCCGCAACATCTCGGCAAAGAGTGTGGCGGACGCCTTGTTTCGTTTAATCTCCCGCGTGGGAATCCCAAAGGAGATTCTCACGGACCAGGGCACCGCGTTTATGTCACGCACGTTAAGCGAATTGTACGGATTGTTGGGCATTAAAGCGGTGTGTACCAGCGTCTATCACCCACAAATGGACGGTCTGGTCGAACGGTTTAATCGCACATTAAAAACCATGATCCGGAAGTTCGTACAAGAAGACGCGAAAAATTGGGACCGTTGGCTAGAACCCCTCTTATTTGCTGTGCGCGAGGTCCCCCAAGCCTCCACGGGGTTTTCCCCCTTCGGGCTTCTCTATGGACGTCAGCCCCGGGGGGTGCTAGACGTCCTGAGAGAAACTTGGGAGGACGGACACTCGGATAGCAAAAATGAAATTCAATATGTCCTGGACCTGCGCACAAAACTCCATACACTGGGGCGGCTCTCTATGGAGAATTTGCTCCAGGCCCAGGGAAGACAAAGCCAGCTATATAACCGGGGAGCTAAGCTGCGAGAATTTACACTGGGAGATAAAGTGCTCGTATTACTGCCAACCTCTAGCTCCAAATTGTTAGCCAAGTGGCAAGGACCCTTTGAGGTCACATGGCGGATAGGGGATCTCAATTATGAGGTAGTACGAACAGATAGAGGCAACTCACGGCAAATCTACCACCTCAACCTCCTTAAAAAATGGAGCGGGGAGGAGTCAGTGTTGCTAGCGACGGTAGTGAGTGGGGAGGAGGATCTCGGGCCAGAAGCGATTATTAAAAGAAAACCCCTCGCACTGGCCCTAGGAGGGGACCACCTCTCGCCCTCGCAGCTCACTGACATCGCGCGGTTGCAGGTAGAATTTGCGGACGTGTTTTCGCCCCTACCTGGTCGTACGGACCTGATTCAGCACTACATTGAGACAGAGCCGGATGTCGTAATTCGCAGCCGGCCGTATAGATTGCCTGAACACAAAAAAAAGGTAGTTCAGACTGAATTAGAGTCCATGCTGGGGATGGGGGTAATCGAGGAGTCACACAGCGATTGGGTGAGCCCGATAGTTTTGGTGCCCAAAACGGACGGCTCGGTACGGTTCTGTGTAGACTATCGCAGGGTGAATGCAGTTTCCAAATTTGATGCTTATCCAATGCCACGAATTGACGAGTTGCTCGATCGGTTAGGCACGGCTCGCTTTTATTCGACATTGGACTTAACCAAAGGATACTGGCAGATCCCCATATCTCCCATGTCCAAAGAAAAGACAGCCTTCACCACGCCGTTCGGATTACACCAATTTGTTACGCTTCCGTTCGGCTTGTTCAGGGCCCCGGCTACGTTTCAGCGCCTCATGGATCGAGTGCTGCGGCCCCATGCTGCATATGCCGCAGCCTACCTGGATGATATTATCATCTACAGTGGGGACTGGCAGTGGCATATGGAGCATGTGAGGGCGGTCCTCAGGGCGCTGAGACGGGCGGGGCTAACGGCCAACCCGAAGAAGTGCGCAGTTGGGCGGGTGGAGGTAAAGTATCTGGGCTTCCACTTGGGCCACGGGCAGGTGCGTCCCCAAATTGATAAGACGGCAGCAATTGCAACCTGTCCCAGGCCCAAGACCAAAAAGGAGGTGAGGCAGTTCTTGGGGCTGGCGGGATATTATAGGAGGTTTATTCCTCATTATTCGGACCTCACCAGCCCGTTGACTTACCTCACTAAAAAGGAGCTACCGGATACGGTCCAATAGCCGGAGCCGTGCCAACGGGCCTTTACCCGAGTTAAGGCGGCCCTGTGTGGCGGGCCGCTCCTGCACTCTCCTAATTTTGCTTTTGCAGACCGACGCGTTGGACAGGGGGCTGGGCGCGGTCCTGTCCCAGGAGATGGGGGAGGAGGACCGCCCGGTGTTGTACATTAGTCGTAAGCTCTCAAAAAGGGAGACTAAGTACAGCACCATAGAGAAGGAGTGTTTGGCCATCAGGTGGGCAGTTCTCACCCTTCGTTACTATCTCCTGGGACAGGAGTTCACCCTCTGCTCGGACCACGTGCCCCTCCAGTGGCTCCGCCGCATGAAGGATACCAACGTGCGAATCACCCGTTGGTATCTAGCTTTACAGCCGTTTAAGTTCAAGGTGATTCACAGATGGCTGTGGCCGACTTCCTCTCCAGGAATGGGGGGGGGGGGGTCGCTGCAGGCCGGATAGCATAAGACGCTTCAACAACTGTGCTGCTGCACATATCAGATTGATACTGACCTAAAATTGCTGACCTAAAATATTCAAAAAAATTTGCAAATCAAGTATTTATTTTAACAGCTACCTCACATTAGCTGGAAAATGGAAGTTCTGCTGAGAACAGAAAGCTCAGATCATATCAAATAGATTTACAGACCCTTAACACATTATGAGATGGTTCCTATGAAAAATATTACACTATTGGAATACCCAAAGCAAAAGTATGGCATTTATTCATGCTGTTAAGCTCTGGGTTTTTTTTTTTTGTCAATTTAGCCTTGATGATAAAACAGTGTAGATACCATCGATCAAACCTTTCATCACTGACCTGTACAGAGAGACATTTGCACCTGTGCCCCAAAACACTTTTTTGTAATTTCAAGCCAAGCCAGAATGCCTGCACACTTTGAGCTCTGAAATTGTCCCAAACCACTAGCTGTATTTAATAATTACCATCTATTAGCATTTCAAAAACAGAATGAAGGCAAATCCTTTGAGAAAATAAATACTTTGAATACTAATTGTCCTTCACAAGTGCTCTATAACACACACACACACACACACACACACACACACACACACACACACACACACACACATATATATATATATATATATAGCCATTCAGAGAACTAAAAAACTAAACAAAAACAGCAACAACAACTACAAGTTGTCACTGAGACAGTACCCTTAAAGGGAGAACTTTGTACCTTATCTAACTCTAAAATGTTCATATTAGTACCTCAGATAAGTAATACGCACCCTTAAAGGGTTAGTTCACCCCAAAATTAAAATCTGTCCATGTTTTACTCACCCTTGAAGCATCCTAGGTGTATGTGACTTTCTTCTGTCATATGAATCCAATCAGAGTTATATAGAAAATTGTCCTCTTCCAAGCCTTTCAATCGGGGTAAATGGCGTTTGTTGTCAACTGTTCAGAAGATGTAAAATAAAGTGGTTAGTGACGAATGCGGAGAGACAACAAAACAAAACGCCGGTCACAAATTAGAAGCACAAAACAAGGATTTGTAAAGAAAAATGTCGGAGGATTTCAATATAAGCCAAGAGGAGACTGTCTTTGCTAAAGTAAGTTTCCTTTGCTCCTATACATTTCCCAGATACGTGTGTGTCGCATCAACTTCTGTCTGCTCATCTTCCACATCCCACAGTCAGCAGATGTGCGAAAAAAAAGTGTTTATTTACGTTTGAAATCTGGATATTAATCTTTAAAAAATGCATGGATTCACTAAAGGGGGCCTTTATTCACCCTCCGGAGCTGTGTGAGGGACGTTTTATTACAGATGCATGCACTTTATTTCACATCTTCTGAACTGTTGACAACAAACACCCGCTTACCCCATTGAAAGGCTGGGAAGAGCAATGACAATTTTTAATATAACTCTGATTGGATTCGTCTGAAAGAAGAAAGACATATACACCTAGGATGCTTCGAGGGTGAGTAAAACATGGATGAGTTTACATTTTTTGGGGAACTAACCCTTTAAGGTATCAATGTGAACCTATTGGGGTAAATAAGTTACAAAGAGATCCCTTGAAGAATACTGCACTAGTGCTCCTAAATTATTGTACCTCTAAAAGTAACCAAAAAAATATATTATGATGTACAAAATAATCTGCCTATGAGAAGACAAACACAGCAACTTTATTACAGTAACTATTATCACTATGATAACTGAGATGCAAGATATAATCACTTGCATTTGTACAAAACAAGAACAAGTGAGACAATTGTGTGATGCATTACAAAAGACATGAAAGCATATTTCAGAAATTCGATATAGAGTGTTGGGATGGACAATGGATAACATTAGAAAACATTTGACCACTAAATGCCACTAAAGGTAAAGTAATAACCAATTCCAGTGAGAAGTATTTCCAACATAATACCATAAAAGCTGCTGTTGGAGGATTGGGCTAGTTCTGTCTTTAATATTAGATGAATGTTTCACATTATTAGGGAGATGAGGCGGTGGAACCCTGAACTATATCTTCTCGTGAAATAGCCGCGTGACACAAGCATAAATATATATTGTGTTTGTGTAATGATCAAAACATTTGGGAATAATTTTGTCTGCTCCCAATCTCAAGCAAGATAACATAGCACTCTTATTCCCTATTTAGAGCGTTTATTGTATTTACCAGCATGGTTGTACTACCAGCATTGGAGCGGATCTGTTCGTTTGCTTATTGTGTTAAAGCAGGGCCCACCCACTCACATTGACATATCCTAAAATGTGTAACCTCAGTTTGGCGTGTAGCAGCTGGCTGGAGCTTTAACCTGCCAGGGTGAGTTTGTTGTTGTTGTTGTTGCCATTTCTACCATTATGTTGATGTAGATGTAGGAGGGACAGAGAATGCCAACAGGTATTAATGCTGCTGGTTTCTTTTCAGACAGTTTCCATGGCAATTGCAGAGAATCTTTCTCAGGTGGAGGGGCTGCTGTAATCCAATAGCAGGATGAGTTTTTCTAAATGGCCATAGGGGCACGTATAAGGAAGGACAATTGCAGTCAACAGTGTTTTTAGTCAATCTAAGACCTCCATGCGTGAGCTGTTGAGTTTATCTTTGCAGGTCTATTGCATGATTCCATTTTCTCAGGGAACTGAGAAAGAAATCCTGTTGCTTGATGTACAAGCCACTTGTGCAAACAAGTGACACTTAGAAAACCCTGGAAAGTAGAAGTAATGTTTTGTGTGGATTTATAATTTTTTGTTCATGCTCTAAGAACATTCCTTACAAAGATTCCTAACCCTTACTATAGACTGCTACTGCTGGAATCAGAGATTAAATTTATAGTAGGCTACATACATACGAATGTTACTGAACTCCTCAACCTTGAACTTTTCTTATCACTTAAGTCTGATTTGTGAGAAATGTTGTTCTAGGATCAAAAATGATGATGAAATTGTCCTACTCTGCAAAATCACAGTCATACTTGTTTATCCATAGTGTTTTGCACTGACAAGAATGATTTAATCAATTTGTACTTTGAATTCTAGCTCCCCCAGGGCATTATATTTGGTACTGCATATCTATGATACCCCACACTGTGCAAGTAAATGTCTATTAAAGACTTTTTCTGTTATTGGGATGTCTGAAGCTGTGTTCAGTATCCATGGAATTCCCTTTGTTACATCTCCAGATATCATTTGGTACTTTGACTTTGTTGGAAACAGTTAATACCTTTCTTCAAAAATCTTTCAAGTACCATCTTAGGCATTTTAAAATCTGTTAATCTATTTAGTCTGTTCTTGTGTGGCACATGATAACAGCAAAAAAAGTGAAAATAAAAATTCTGTCATCCCTCCACCCTCTTGACATTCCAAGCCTGTGGAAAGTATGCTGGTCTTTGCTTTCCAAGCAATTAATGACTGCTTCATAAACAGACACATTATAAATGTTCGCCATATGACTCATGCAATATGATCTACATCTAAAGTCTTTTTGTGAGGAACAGGCCACAATTCATTGTAGCTGCTTGTTTATCAGAGGTCCATGAGTGTAAGGTCAGTGGGTCTGTTCAGATGGAAAGCCCTTGCTTTAAAGTAGTTAAAAAGTAATACACTACTGTTAAAAAGCTCACTTGCTATTGTCAGTGTTGAAAACAGTAGTGCTGCTTAATATATTTGTGGAATGTGATACATTGGTTTAATCTTTGATGAATAGAAAGTTTAAAAGAACAGCATTTATTTGAAATAGAACTGTTTTGTAATATAAATGTTGCCTCCTTGCTGAATAAAAGTTCTTAAAAATAAAAATAAAAAAGTACCCAAACTTTTAAACAATAGTCTAAATATTCATATTGTACAATATCAAAACCGTCGCTGCTTCAGTATTAGTAGATTATTTTTCCACGTTTCTATGGTATACTGAAAAACAATAAGTAAATCATAAAAGTTTTAAAAGCCTTTTATTTGACAAAACAATATGAGCCTATATTTACAGTGTTGACCCTTGTTCTTCATAACCTCTCTGTTAAAAAAAAAAAAAAAATTAAAAAAAATCTCTTTACCGCTCTGGTAAATTGGCTTCTGGGCCAAATCCTGACTAATGGCCATCCATTCATGAGTTGATCACAATTTGTGGGTTTCTACTTGCCCACATGGCTTTTGAGGACTGACTACAGGTACCCTATGGGATTGAGATCTGGGGAGTTGCCTGGCCACGGATTCAAAATTTCAATGTAATGATCTTTGAGCCATTTCTGGAAGTGCTTCTTCCCTCCTTTTATATCAATCAGTCTGCTCTTACAATCTAAGTAGTGTGATAGTGATTTCACCTGACTAGTACACTTTCACATGTGCTGCTGATATGATTATTCAATTAATGTTAGCTGGTCATTTTGTGTCAGGATCAAAACAATTAGTAAAAATCATTTTTTTTTTTTTTTTTTTTTGAATGAACACCACAACTGCTTAAGCAACAAACTTTGCAAAACACATAAACAATTTATGTCACTGCCAAAACTTTTGGCCATGACTGTACATGTACCTGTCATTCACTCTGTAAATAAGATTTGTGCTTTAAAATGAGTCTAGTTGCCACAAATCCTTATAGGCCACATAATCGAATTCCGTTGTATATGAATGCGGCATCAGTGTAAATCCCTTTCATTCATTTAATCAAGCAGATACACACAGATGAATTATTCAGTGTGTCAAATGAATTTGATTTCCGCCACCTGTGATGTAAGGGGTCTGTTTTTTCCCCCCCACTAATATAAAGCATTATTCAGGTTTTCTCTTTTTGTTTTTTATAATTTAAAAAACAGTATATGAGAAAATAGTAGGGAGTTGGATTTAACATAAGCTGTAACCAGAAAGAGCCCTATGTTCCTCTTTATCATTGAAATAGGCTCTAAAACAACTCAGTAGGAAAATCACTCCCAGCAACCTGTTTTTCTGTAATGTAATAAAGAAAGCACAACAGCTCATCATCATCCAGAGTTTAAATGGTCAACTCCTCCCATCTATAAAAGCACTGCAGGCCTTAGGCCTCCTCCAGCACAGTAGCCTAGCAACTATACATGGATAGTGACACGAGCAAAAGTCTTCCACTTGCCAGTATGGGAGTGAAAGCACAGATGCTCTTATGTGCAAAAGACAAAGAAAATAAGTGCTGCTATTTGGGCAAAAAGTCATGCCACTTATGAGCCATTTAAAGGTGCCATAGAATGCACTGATACAATATTTAAAATTTTTCAATATTTTACAATATTTAAAAGTGTGTATGTGAAGTTTTATTTAAAAATACCCCACAGATAATTTTTTATAGCTTGTTGAAATTGCCACTTTTAGGGTATGACCTGGTTTTTCCCCTTTAAATGAAAATGAGCTGGTGCTCCTGCCTCCCTTTTCAGAAGAGTGCAGAGCTTCAAGAGCTCATGCTCACGGGCATAACAGTGTTATGGTTTAACTGGTGGTGACCGTGTTACTTACCTCTCATTGCTTCCAAATGCAATTTTTAACTACCACATTCCTATTTACGTGGAGGCAGCATTAGTGAAAAAAGACAATGGTAGCTTTAGCAACATTAGCCTTACAGAGAACAAGAAGCTCTTTTGGAAAACAAAATATGAAGCATGATGCTTACTTTGTCTAGAGACTGAATGTTTGCACACAAAGTGTTGGTACCGATCCCTCTTTCAGAAGCAATCTTTGCAATGCTGAGCTGAACCTTATTTGTAAGGCAGTGTAAAATCTTAGCACGTATAGGACTTTACATTTTTTCCATGGGACATTTCCTTCGAAAATATAATTTAAGCACTGTGTTCTCAGCGGTCTATGGAGACTCCTATGCAGGGGCACTGCACAAGATCCCGGGCCCTATGCATAGGCAGTCCTAGTGCCACCACCAGATTTTTCAAGGGCCCTGTCTTCCTTTGGGGCCCTGGTAATCAGTACAGGTTTTACCCCCAGTCTGACGCCCCTGCTCCTATGTTCGTTGGTGCATCCTAACACATGACACTTTTAATGACTCTTTGGCCAGCAGCTACAGCAAGAAAACAGTAATGGCGGACTGCTGCTTCTCACTCAGGGCTGTGTATATGCTAATAGGGCAGAGAGCATCACAAATGGGCAGAACTTTCCAGAGTATGTAATCATAGTAGTGAGAAATCTGGAACTGCTTGTATGGATTATAAAACAACGAGTAGGTAGATTTTTACTATTATAGGCTGGTTGCAAGTTCCAGTTGCTGAATAAATGCAATAGGGCTGGTCACAGCCATCTGTGTGCATAGTCTGACTCACTTTGTAATTTAAAGATGCCATAGAATGCAAAGATCACTTTTATAAGATGTTGGATCACAGATGTGTGGCCAAAACAGTGTGGGAAAACATATATATATATATATATATATATATATATATATATATATATATAAAAAGAATGGTTGGCTGACATTGTAACTGTGTTTGGGTTGCAGCCAACATTTGGCTGGTATCCAACCTGCAATCTCAGCTTTCGCTAACATCTCGTCACAGCTGCATCTGTACATTTTAAATGCATATATCGGTTTTGTTATTTTTATTAACTAAGGAGTAGACTTTTCTATTTAAAAAACTAAAATCCACAAAACAAAATTGCTGATTTAATGGGGTCTTCATGGAGCCAACCTTGATTAAATATTTGATGGGCAATTAAATAAAAGTACTCCTGAATGAGGTGAAGAATATACTGTTCAAATATATGTTGAATGTGGTATGAAAATCTCGCTCTCTGTCTTTGACTGGTTATTGGTGTGTCATGAATTCTATACTCATCCTGTTAACTGGTTTTGCTTCCCTTCCCACAAGAGTGAATATTAATCGAGCCAGACTGGACCAAAAGACTGTCTCACATGAACTTTTATGCAATCATCAATTTTTCAGTAACCCAAGGTCAGATTTTGTGTTATCTGAGCTGGGAGAAAAAAAAAAAAAAAGTCGCATGTGCACAGCTAAGGTTAAAAAAATCATAAGTATTCCAAGCTCTTGCCTGGCAGCATAAATACAAAAACATACTATCGTTTGGGTCAAGACTGCATTTATTTGATAAAAAAAAAAAAAACATGAATATTGTAATATAATATTGTATAATATTAATATAATAAACATTGATATTATACAATAAATGCAGCGTCGCTTGATCCTTCATTAATTATTATATGATGATCTGTTGCTCAATAAATATTTATTATTATTACCAGTGTTAAAATCAGTTGTGCTGTTTAATATTTTTGTGAATTATGTGACATGTGACATTTATTGAAATATAAATCTTCTGTAGTAGTGTAAAGGTCTGTCACTTTTGAAGAATTTAATGCATCCCTGTTGAATAAAAGTATTAATTCAAATATTACTAATCAAAAACTTTTGAAAAGTAAAGTATACACAGTAGTACTTCATGAACTGTTAGTGTTTATTTATGCACCAGTGGCAGAAAACAGTTCTTGACAGCAGTCCCACAAGTCCAATCAGGAGGTTGACTTATTCAGACTGATGCTTGCTCCCACAGCTAACAGGACCCTAGAGAGACCAGACAACTGGCAGGTTCTTTAGCAACAATGGAAGAGAAGACTCAAAATCATATTGCTAAAATTTTTTCTTTCTTTCTTCCACATTTACTGTCACTTTTCATTGAATGTTCACATGCTAGCTATACGAAGTGGATTTTTCTTTTAGTGTTGATCTAGTGCAAGTCTTGTAGACTGACTGCAGCCGTGAACCATGATGACGCGAGTCCTTTGCGGTATGTGCTCACAACTAAGCCTGCAGGGCTTTTGTGTACAGCAGTACAAATCTTAATTGCAAGAAAAATTGGACGCATTCCTCTACTTACCAAAGAGGCGTAGAAATAATAAGCTTTGGCAAACAAGAGGCCTTGGGTTTGATTGACCTGGAGGTCTGACCGCGGGGAAAGGAGACCAGAGACAACTCAGGTATTAGAGAGAAACTCAAGGATAGATATGAACAACGTCATGTTATCAATTCTACAGTGCTTGATATTGACCACACACTGTTGTAGAGCTTGCAAAACTGTATTATATAGCTTATGAGTTATATTGTAGAACTGACTTCGAAAAAAGCCCATGTAACATTTAACAATGTCTTTGCGTATCTATCTAGCACATGAGCTGCATTCTGTTTTCAAGAGGAAAAAAGAACATATAGAATTCAGAAAGCTACTTTATGAGGTCTTTAATGTGTTTTCCCCTTCAACTGTGCCTTAGGCGATTCACAGCCAAGAGATGAATGAAAATACAGATGAGCCACAGACCGAGGGGTTTAATGCAGGAGTTGTGTTCTTGTCTGTTTTCAAAATTATGCACACAGCTGGAAAGTGTCAAAATGTCAGAACACTTTCAAAACAATATAGGCATTTAACAAAAATAATAATAAATAAATAAATAAATAAATACCACTGAAAAATAACACTGTGTTATTATCTGAGCTTGTTATTTTAAACTAATGAGCTTAGTGGAAAAATGTTCCATTCTTCATGTGAAAAAAGATGGTTGTGGTCAGACCAGTGTGAAGTTATCTATGTCCCTACAGCAATATTTGTTGTTTGTTTAATAGAAACATCTTTTTTTTTATCATCAAGCATTAAACAAGTAAATATTTCCTCATATTGTTTTATATCTTTTAATCTGTATAGTCCATTTGTTTCTTTGTGTACTCATGAAGGTCAAAACTTACCAGAAAGAAATACCATAAGGCTAAATAAATAACACCTTTATGCTTGCAGAGTGATACAATTTTCATTCAGTGAGTTTAAAATGTTCAAGTGGACGCAGGTGAACTGTTCTTCAATGGTTTACTGATACAGTGTATTCATGACTCCGGTAACTCTTCCAGCATCATTCACAGGCCGGGAGGCATGTAGGTTATCAAGGCTAATCATAATGTAGATTTCTATTGACTCTGGTATTGACGTTAGAGCTGCGTGAATGCAAATGTGAGCTGTGTGGATTGTTTGTAATGTAGAGTCAAAGCTTTTCATTTGAAAAGGTCTCAGCATTGTGGCAACAAGTGACTGCTGATAAATTGAACTAGCAATTGTATTATACAGGACACGGAACATATAGGAATGATGTAAAACTGTCTGCTTTTGGTGTTTTTTTATAATTTGACAAACTGCCATTGAAATGCTTTATAGGATCATATAAAGGACAGTGGATCACTTCTGCCCCCTAGAGTTTGAGATAGTTAAAGCATCCAACAAAAAGGCAGCCAATTGTAGCCCAGTCTCTTCCACACTGAAAAACTTCCAAGAAAATGTATCTCCAAGATACTGTTTCATTTAAATAGAAAAATTAAAGATTGCAAATTGACTGCAATTTTATTCTGAAAATTCTGAAAAGAATTGTGTGGAAAAAAAATGTTTGTTATAAGTTTAATAAGTCTTCAGAACTGTGATCTGATTGATCCTTTCAATGTGACATGCAGAATTTCACAAATTACTGCCCCTGAATTCCATAAATTTAAAAAAAATTAAATCTCTAAAACATTTAATTACAATACAGCAATTACTAATTAAAAAATGTTGTTTTTTCTTTTTGCATGATTTTTATTTTTCTGTTGTAAAAATGACTGTTAATATGAAGATAAACTTAAATAAAACTGTGAAAAAGAATAATAATAATAATAATAGTAATAATAATAATAATAATAAAAGACAATATAAATCTGTCATTTATAAGACCTCACAGAAAAAATACACCAATTACATTCCATACTAACAGTGGAAAAATGAAACCAAAGAAACGTACCAAGAAAAATTACAGTATTAAATCAAGTAGTAAATTTTCTCTTAAATATGCTATCGAATAAACATTAATATTAAGTAGAAGGAAGAAGATACAATCTGGAGGCATGAACAGAAGCAGCAGCAAGATTTTCTCAGGTAATGAACACTGCATTACATGGTTAAAATGTGAGCCATAGCTCAGTCCAGATTTTTCAAGAAACTCAATAAGGCCTGCTGTGGAAAATGTACCACTGAAAGTGCTTCAAGGAGTTCAGGTGGAATTTCTGTTTAAAAACAATGTCAAATCTTTTTAAAGACACATCACTCTTCAAACGGATATGTTTTTTATGACCCTGGATCGGATTTTAAATATCCCAATTATGAAAAATCAGCTGCCATTATTTCAGCCTTGAAAGTATTTACTGTGCCATTCCAATTCAGTGAACTACAGACATCAACAGGTGCTCCATATGATTTCATTGTCCTTGCAGAGAGATAAGAACGCACTTTTTGAAGTGTCTGTTTCTTGCGCTCGAGTCAACAAACGTCTTCCCACAGTTCTGACAGATGTGAGGTCTCTCTCCCGTGTGGATCCTCACGTGTGTGTTCAGGTGACTTGATTGTCTAAAGTTTTTCCCACAAAAGTTGCAGTGGTAGGGTTTCTCTCCAGAATGAACTCGCAGATGAATTTTCAGCCGACCTGGTGAGCCGAATCTCCTGCGGCACAAGACACACAAATACTCTCCTGTACCGTGTGGATTTCCGTGAATATCACGATGTGTCAGGTCGCTTTCAGATAGCTCCACTTCAAACTGTATGTCCTCCAAACAGATGTCAGCCAAGTTTGTCTTTGACTCTACTGAAGAGGTAAAATTACACTTTTTATTCTCCTGGGATTCTAAAAGAGATGTGAAATGCAATTTTGTTAAATATTTTATTCAATTAATTTATTTTCAAGTAGCATTGTTAATTTAAATGCCCTTACGTGTTTGTAGTTGTTCTTTCTCATGTGCGACTCTTTGAATTTCCTCATTTTCACTCTTATTCCTCCTTTTTCTTTCCTGCTTTGATGGCAGTTTTCTTGTGGGGAAAAATAAATACGTTACTTCAGACTGGCCAAGAATTTACAAGGATGTATTGATGATATTTGGAAGAAGAAGAATCTCTTAGAGTCAAACTATTCTCATTGGGTGATTCTAACAAACAAATGTCCAAATAATGTAATGGTTAAACTTGGAACAGTTTACACCATATTTTTTTTTTTTTTTTTTCATCATTCCTAATGTTTTTCCTCCACTCCACTCAGATGAAAAAACAAGCACACTGCATGTTACTGCTTCATTCACTTTTTTAATTTTATTTCAAAATTCATCAAAAGCATAAAAAAAAAATCATTAATACCTGATCATTTGTGTAATCTAAAGTAAATCTGAATCAAATTATTACACCGATGACATGGAATGAATGTGTATGTGCTAGTATTTCTGTCAGAATGCATGCAGTTTACTTTTTTTAAAAGAATATTTACATTTATGCATTTGGCAGATGTTGTAAAGCGCATTAAATACATTGATTTTAGCATTTTCTGGGAATCCTACCAATGACCTTGGCACTGGCTGGTGACATACTCATATAATCTATCAGTTGAGAAACAGGAATATTTTGCCCATGTCTCTCAGTGAACATTAAAAACCCCATAATGTTGATCAGAGGAGGTGGACGGCTCTGGCTCTGGGATGACTTGATTAATGTCTTCTTTAATATTGACTAAAACCTCCTGAAATGCTTTCTTTCTCCTGTAAGCGGCTGAATTCTCCCTCCACTTTTTCTGTTGTCTTCTCAATTCTATTGGGTTCAGATCTTTAGTGAATTTCACTTTCCCCTGAGATTTTCGTCTTTGATATCTACAAAAATGAGAAATATCAGTGAGTCAGTGTCAAGCTGATTCTAAAATCAAGCTCAATCTAAAGCTTATTCTCACATTGAGACCCTGTTTCTAAATACACTGCTACATATTACACGACACTTATAATGCCGTGGTGTGTATATATAAATATATATATAACCTTATGATCCATTATATACATGTATATATAAATGTAAGTTTGGTGTCTGTGAGATTTTTTATGATTTTAAAAGTCTCTCATACTCATCAAGGCTGAATTTATTTGATCAAAAATACAGTAAAAGAGTAATATTGTGAAATATTTTTACAATTTAAAGTAGGATAATTCGTGTGCTGCTTTTTCTGGAAACCATGATACATTTTTTTGTCAGGATTTTTGGATGAACAAAGTTCAAAAGATTTATTTGAAATGTGTTTACCGTCACTTTTAAACCATTAAATGGATCCTTGCTAAATAAAGTATTGATAAAAAATGAAAATAAAATCTTACTGACCCCAAACCTTTACACTTTTGTATGCTTATGAAGCATATATGATCTGTTGCTACTATAGTAGTTGCAATGCATATATACTTGCATTGGTCATAAAGCATCTACAGTCACTCCTGAACACTATTTCTTCATTTAAGCTGCAGTATACCTCTCTCTCTCCTTTTTCCTGTACGCCTCACGAAGCTCAGGACTCCCGTACACTTTCTGCTTGTGCTTTAGGGATCTAGCTTGAGCTGCAGTCTTCTTTCGCTCTTCATCTGCCAATCTAAACAACAAGAAAAATTTGACCTTAAAAAAGGAACTATCATAAGCATTTGCTTCTTTAGGGAGATGTGCCACTAGCCAACTCGAAATAACTCTATTTTGGTAGGGCATGTCACACCTAAAGAATATTTCAGCTAAAATCTCACTCTTTTCTGTTAGAGCTCACATGCACAGGTTAAGAAAAGAAAAGGGTTAACAGGCTAAATCACTGCCTCTGACTTACTTTGCCCTATGAATGAGTGTGATTTTGTTTATCCATCCAGGTCTTGTCGAAGATATAATGTAGAAAACCCCGTGAAAAAAGTGTTGCCACACAATCACAATGGAATACAATCAGGTTACTACCTAGGCCATGAATGACAGTCTGAGAGATAAAATCAGATGTTGGATACTCTCAGAGACTAAGCAGGGTGTTAACTCTTAAAGGGATAGTTCACTTTGAAACTAAATTTTGGTATATTTTAGCTTACCTTAGGTTTTTTTTTTCCGCAGTAGTTTCAATTTTGATATTTTTAGGTCAAACCGTTCTTGTCTGTTACTCATATAATGGAGGTCTATGGTCACCACATCAAAGAGCATGGAGTATCGTTTTTACCTCTTATACACAACCACGTCCAAGTGATCTGAGGGCGCGGGTAATATATTACGTAATATATAGCTACAGTAATATATTTATAATGTTACTAAAGATTCTTCAAATAAATGAATTTTCAAATAAATCAGTGTCCCCTAAAGTTTTAAGCAGCACAACTGTTATCAACAAAAGATAATAAGAAATGTTTCTTGAGCAGCAAATCAACATATTAAAAAGGTTTCTGAAGGATCATGTGACACTGAAGGAATGGCTGCTGAAAATGCATTACAGATTAAAGCCATCTAACTCTGCTGTATTGAGAAATGTGTGAAACAGTAAAAATGTCAAAGACTAAAATTAGAAGCAGTAACGGCAGTAAAAGAACAGTTAAGTAACATGGTGTGGTTGATCTGGATATGTTTTGATGCATGTGAGAATCACCCAGGATGAGAACAAATCAAAAGCATCAAAAACCCTTTACTGATCACTTTTTTTTTTTTTTTGAGATACTGTTTTCAATGTTTTTATAACAATGGAGATAGACTGAAACGAGAAACTAAATCATATTTAATACATCTGTTTATAATAATAAAAATTTCTCTCAAAATTTGCAATGGCAATTCAATGTAACAAATCATATAAAGATCATCTTTTATTGGAAAATTAAATATAATTTTATTAATCTTTAATAATTTGCCTTAATCTTGTAAACAACTGAGAAGACAGTGATAAAACATTTTTTTTATTTGTATTAATTACCTGTCAGCAAATCATCTGGATCTCTGATTCTCATAAATACTAGTGTGTATTGTGCATGGTATGTTTTGACAGACACTGATGTTGTGAAATTCAAATGATCTGGATTTGAAAACAGATGGCTCATAAGTAATAATCATTTATTTCGTAACCAGGAAATATTCAGTGGTATGTAATCGATGCCCATGAGTGTGTTATGTCAATGTTTTTAGTTCTATGATTCCAACGATAGCCAGCCTTTTTGACAGATGTGATAACATGCATAAGTGGTGAACTATGTTGGATTTTTGGGTAACTGAAATGCTTTTTGCAGAGTTCAATATACCTATTTTACAGAATTAAGTTAATTTTGTGGCTTTAAAAGTTACATGTTACAAAGAGACTAATACAGTGAAAACAATAGAATAACAGTGAAAAAATAAACACTTTTAAACCTGTTTTTTAATAGCTCTCACTCACATTTTTGAACATAGACTTTATAGTGCACGATTCAAACTTAAATTTTTATAATTCATAAATGAAAATATTTTGTAACATGATATTGATGTACCATTTGCATGGTAATGCAATGTCTGATTTTAAAATGGGTTTTAAAGGATGAATTTTGAGATTTTAAGTTTTCAGTTGATATATAATTTCTGATGATTTCTAAAATGTGATAGAGAAAAAGGCAACGAAGAAGTCTTTTTTTTTTAAACAAAGGTGTGAGGGCACTCTTGTCATAAATTAATCTATTACTTTTCCTACATAATGTTTTAACAAAAAACATTGGTAAAATATATATTTGGGAGTCTTAGACCTTTCCAACGATATATAGTTTGTCAAGATTAGATTAGATTTAATTGTAATATCGTGAAGTAAATATAGGCGTCCCGTATACGGGACGGGGTGACAGTTTTAATTACTCTTTAGCAGATTTTGAGTCAAATTACATGTATGACAGGCAAAGAATTTGTGTAGTCTAGCTAGTGCATGTTTCATTTCACTACAAAATGTCAAATCAAATCAGCACAGATGAAACAGTAAAGAATCAATTCAAGTACCTCTCTCTTTTCTGGGCCAACTCCATCCTGTGATGCGTCAACAGCTCTTGATTTCTGAGGGGCAGCTGAAAAACAATGACATTCATCACATTTATGGATTCAAGTTTTTTAATTAAATGAAATCAATAATACTTCACATTAAGAGGAGTTTTCTACATGTACACAGACTTACATGAAATGTTTGTGTCTCATGTCTGGGGGATCCAATGTGGCTAAATGTGATTTTGTTGGCATCACTGGCCCCTGAATCACTCAAGCCGTGTTTTGTGATGTGCTGCTGTACTTGACAGGTGGTAATCGTTTCAGAATTACTCTCAAGTTCAGTCTTTATTTGAGGTGCTTCGTGAATAAAAGGACAATTATTCTCACTACTGTCCATCATTTGGGTTTCAGTGTCTTTGCTGGGCGTCTGATCATGATAATTGTCCAAACACGGTGATAAAGATGCTGATTCACTGCACACAGGCATTTGCTTTTCCTTCTCCTCCTGGGTATAAACTTCTAGTTTCATATGCATCTCAGTGTCCTTAAAATCGTGTTCAGATCTCCATTCCTCTGAAAATGTCTGGGTGTATTTCTTTCCTTGAGTCTCAGAGGAGCAAGGCTGCGTTTCTGTGTAAATGAACATAACAAACATACTTCAGTTCTTAAAGATCAAGAAGAATGTGTCAGGTGTGTAAAAACGCAAATTAGTCAAACTGGTACATAACGAACAAAGAACGCGGATGCATAATAAAAATGGCAAAGTGTTGTTATTCATTGGCTCTACTGGCATAATTTAAAGATAAATATTGTGAACTATTTAAAGGGGCGTGGCTGATTTAAAGGGCTGAGGAAAGCGCATTAAAGATTCCTTACTATTAGTGTTTATAAAAAATTAAAATAAAAAATCATAATCTGTAAATAATACGTATTAGAATCAGATGTAAGGTGGACTGACTAACCAGAGTCCATCTGAACTCCTGCCTGCTGCAGTCTCCTCTTGAGCAGCTCAATCTCCTGTCTGGAGCGACAAATCTCCTCATTATACTCTGAAAATATGTCTTCCACAGCCTTAAATATCTCCTGCGCAGCCAAAGTCAATCTCTCTGTCAGAAAAACACTTAAAATCTGCAGCTTAGACATTGTGAGTTCATAAAATGTCAAACTAAGGTGCATATCCACCTCTTACTTCCACATCCATAACGTTTCTCGTCTGTTGTTTTGTCTGCATTCATCCCGCTGTAGTGAGTTTATAATCAGCGCCACCTGCTGGTCTGGATGTGCGCTGTGTGAGTGTGTGTGTGTATATTTATATATACTAATATTAAATACTAACTAATATTAAATTAACACTGTTTAATTTTACCACCTTATTATTTATTTTGCCACAAAGAATGCTCAGCCAATAAAAATAATGACTGAAT
The DNA here is from genome assembly GCF_963082965.1 of Carassius carassius. NCBI lineage: Eukaryota > Metazoa > Chordata > Actinopteri > Cypriniformes > Cyprinidae > Carassius > Carassius carassius. Next base: position 17,961,266 of record NC_081792.1, on the reverse strand, counting down.
AATAATAAATGATTTAGCATCGATCTGCTAATTTTCCTCCTAAATAAATTTCCACCATTTTTAATAAGAGCCATTAGATTAAGATGGCAACCAAATCAAATGAGCTATTCTTTAACATTCTTTAGAAAAAAGTTAAATAATTTTTTTTAATCATCTAAAATGGATCAGATATTAGAAATTGCCCTATATACTCTAAAATATTGACACAACAAGAATTTATACTATGTCAGAGGAGAAAATGGTACAATTCCACATTCAGTCAAACACACAGGGGATCCTGGAGTGTGTGTGCAGTTGAGAGCAGGTTTATAGTGTAGTGGATGGTGAAGAATAAGTCATTGTTTGACAAGGCCAGCTGTCAGCTCCACTCTTCCTCATGACAGGCCTTGCCTGGCCACCTGCCTACTATTCTCCAACTACGGTCACAAACTCTCTCTCCAGACCACCTCAGATTAGTGCCAAAACACCTTATTGCTGATTGTCTTTTTGTATATATATATATATCAGTATCCAGTTGCTCTTGAATAATTCTCAAAGAACCTATTACAGTTCATGAGTTTGAGGTCAGTAATAGTTTTTCATATATATATTTTATATTTAACATTTTTGGACTTGCCTTCTTCTCATCAATATTCATCTGCATCCAACCTCCGGATCCGGCTCACCAACACCAGTTCATCCAAACCTACAAAGATAAGACTGTGATTCACTGAACTATTTCAGCATTGCTCTGTTGACCAATCACTCACCTGCTATCCACGTGTATCTGTCAGTACCTGTTGTTTGGATTACCTTGTTGCAATCTTCTGTTTTATGATAACAGTCTTGCGGAGTATAAGAGATTTTTATCAAACATATATACTCTACATATTTCTATAAGACATATACACACTACTAAATTTTATATATATTAAACCTGAAGAAATGTAACAAATTACCGTACTATATGTGTGCACTAGTAAAAATAAATAAAATAAAAGTAAGTAAATAGTACTTTAGAAAAGCATCAAATCTAAATGACACTATTTATATAGCAATTTTTTTAATAAATAAAAAACTTTTTTTTTTTAAATCATACACATTTAAATATATAATGTATGAAAGAAAATCACACAAAATACACATTTCTGTATCTTAAAAAAATATATATATCAGTTGGTTGTTTTCGATTATGTGCTGCATCAGCATTGCAAATCAATCAGAACTCGGTGGGATATTTAAAACACAGTGATCCAAGCAAGATTGGAAAAAAAACTGCTTAGTGTCCAAGCAGTGACACATCAGATGCCACTGTGCTGGCATGAATGTGCCAAAGACCTGTCAGCACAACTACTACATAACTGTCATTCTGTGTCATCTCAACGCCCCACAGAAACACTCACATGGCACTCTAACCAGCAACTCGTAAAACTCTGTCATAAACGACCCTTATGCTTTTAAACAATGTGTATGAAGGTTGAGTTATGTTTATGTAGTAGGAAGCTTCCTTGACTGGAACATTTCTTTGTTCATCAAGTCACTGAAGTCAGGGATGTGTTTGGTATCTGTGTCACTTTCCTAAATTTGCATTCCAGTGACTGGGATGTTTACACTAGATTCCATGTAGGTCTCTTCAAGTAAGAGTAACTGTATCTGCATCATGGGCATTCACACCCCGTCTTTAATGTTGTCTAGCTATTTGGTCGCTCCAGAAACCAAAGCACTAAATTTGTGCTCCTCATGACATGGGAGAAGGTCACTGGAGCCCAGAATCAGATATAAACAGTAAGGGACGAGCAGAGAAGCTTGTAGGCCATATTTTTACTCGCCGATAATGCCTGGGACAAGGCTCAACTTTCCTTAACGTCACAACTGAAATCCAGACATGAAAGTCAAACAAAATTAGGAGCATTGTTGGCATAGTTTCCACAAAAAAAAAAAAACATTTGAATGCAGACACATCCCAGCCCCACATTTTCAAACCAATGTCATATGCAAATAATGACCACAAATGTTTCAATCAAAAAGCGTTGTGATTTCCATGAATTCATCTATGGAATGATTGCCGTTAACTGCTGAGAAGGAAAAACTATCCTCCGATATGTTGGAATGAAGAGGATGCATGTCTTTGAAATCTATTCAGATTCCAAAGACTAATATTAGGGTCATACTGTACTCTGCAGAGAAAAAAGTATTTAAAGCATGCTATTCAAGGATGTTTATGGCATTGAGGCATAAATGCAAGTCTGTGGGTGACAATCAAATGGAATTCAACAGGAACACACACCCGGTTATGTGAAAAACACAGAATAGACATCACGATCTTGACTGGCACTGCAAACAATTCATAGGGAGGTCATACTATAGGTCAGGGCTATTCAAATCTTGCCCTGGCTCCAACCCTAGTCAAACACACCTGAGAATGCTAATGAATGTTTTTGGGATCATTAAAAAATCACAGGCAGGTGACTTTGATCGGGGTTGGAGCCAAACTCTGCACCGCACTGGTCCTCCAGGGCAAGATTTGAATAACCCTGCTGTAGGTGATCCATTTTTTGGCATTAATAGGCCTACACTACATGAAAATGCAGAGTATTTTTATATAGGTATTTTTTTATTTTTTTTCCGATGAAGTCTCTTGAAGGACAGTGTAGCAAATTGTGGGGTTTAAAGAGGTTGTCAGCTGTTCAATGATGCTCTTGTCAAGAAGTGTTTCCAACAGCTTCCCACATGGACGGCCGCCATGATTGTGCTCTTAGAAAGTGATGTATCGTTAACGGCTTGTCTGGTCTATTTAAGTGACCCATGAGAGACCGCAGTCATATTGCCACAGTTTAAGAAGGTGATTAATAGTTTGCCACATGAGGTTGGTAATGTTGTAGAATAGGCTACATGCAAATTTGACACAGTATGGCTCATGGACATAATTTCTGAATTAGATGAATAGAAAGATAACACGTCTGATGTTATAAAGAATGAAAGCAATTAGCTGTAAATATTCTGTGCCAACTTGTCTCCATCTGCCAGTTTTTGCCAGGACACACCACACTACATTTCAAATATTTGGGGTCAGTACAAATATATATATATATATATATATATATATATATATATATATATATATATATATATTAAACAAACTTAATACTTATATTTAGCAAGGAAGCATTAAATTGATCAAAAGTGTCAGTAAAGACATTTGTAATTCATCAAAAAAATCGTTATAAAAACTGCTCAGAAATGATTTCTGAAGGATCATGTGTCTGGAGTAACGGCTGCTGAAAGTTCAGCTTTGCCATCACAGGAATAAATTACATTTTAAAATATAGCCAATTTAATTAGAAAACTGTAGTAAAATTAAATGGTAATAATATTTCAGAATATTATTGTACTAATATTTTAAAACATTACCGTATTGAACTGAAAGGCTGTCGTCTCTGGGTATCACATGACTTTACTCGTTACATCAAACAGGAAACATGTGGCGAGCTAAAAGATCATAACATACTGGTCTACGTTGGCCCCTGTATATTTAACTGATTTTCTTATGCCCTATAATCCAACACACTCTTTAAGGTCACGGAACGTTTAGACTTTTAGTAATAGCTAGGATATCGAAGTCCACTAAAGGAGGGAGATCATTTTCTCATCTGGCTCTCAAACTCTGGAACAGTCTTCATGATAATGTCTGGGGCTCAAACTGTTTAAATCTAGATTAAAGACACATATCTTCAGCCAAGAATTCCATTCATACTGAATGTCAATCTCAGCCTTGTTCCCAGTTATACCAGTTAAAAGTCACAAACATATTTTTGCTTGAAACCTTATGAACAGCAGCTATGCTAAAGCTATGCCTTTAAATCTCTAAATCTGCCTTTTTGTTCCTACCCTGGGAAGCCCATCTCGAGGTTAGTGCGATTACACCAGCTCCAGTGTGGATCCAGCCTCATGGAAAGACTTCATATGACCCAACACCTATAAAGAGGATTCTGACCCCTGCGAGGACCCCAGATGATGCCAGCTTGAATCAATATGCACAGCTGCCAAATTTTCCCTATATTGTGATCATAATGATTAATTACTTTAATGAGCTTCTGCCAGAAATTAATTCATGTTAGCTAATTGTATGATTCTATTACCTTTAACTGTTAATTTACGAAATGAGCATTACTTGGACACATTCACATCTGATAATAGATCACTCTAAATTGTAATGTAGACATGCATTTTATAACTTTTTTAAGACTCTCCTTTTTACTTGTTCACTCTTAAAAGTAAAGGTGCTTTACAGTACCATAGACAAACCTTTTTGTCTAAATGGTTCCATAAAGAACATTTAACATCTGAACATTTGAACATTTAACATTTCTGTTTCACAAAAGGTTCTTTGTGGCAAAAGATGGTTCTTCTGATTATAAAAAGGTAAGAAAGAGATAGTTATTTACAGAACCTTTGACTGAAGGTTCAAAAATGGTTCTTCTATGGCATTGCTTGAAGAACCTTTTGAAGCAAATCCGTTTTAAGAGTGTTCCCTGTGGGGTTTGCAGACCTCTTCAGTAGCTTGGAAACATACTTAAGTATGTTTGTACTTATTTTTTTGTTTGTTTGTTTTTCCGATACTGTTAAGTATCATATTTCACGATGCTTCATGTAATCTTTTTTGTTTCTAATCTTATGAGAACATACTAGCAAACAGTGTGTTAGTGCCAGAGGGACATATTTTAAAAATCTGAAGCCAAAATAAAAAAAAAATTTCAAACACATCATATAATTTTTTACATCATACATTAAAGCCAGAGAAGTTAGTTTCAACAGAATATGGTGGAAGCACCAAATCGTTTTAATGTGGTATTCATCTTTCCATTCCTACAGTGAGGCCGATTTGTTTGTGGTCTTTTGAAAAGAAGCTTTTACTAACAGTGAGTAGCATGCCGCTGAGGGGTGAGGCAGTCATGGTGCTCAGAGAGCCAGGATCATTCCTGTGACTTAACATGACACCACTTGCACTAAGACACCGACAGCTGCACACGCACATGCTTTCCATTCTGTTTGTTGTAGAGGATTATAACCTGATAAAAGAGACCAATGACTATCGTATTGTAAGGCCCTGTCCACTACTGTTTCTTTCTGACTGAGAGCCCTAAAGACAGTACAAACACAGGTACTGGGCAGGGTTATTTTAGTATTATTTTTGTACTATTAAAGTAAATATATTTATTAATATTTTGAATTTGCTGTTATTTTTATATTATTTATTTATATTATCAGTTTAAGTTTCAGCAATTTTATGCGCTTTTGTAATTTTTATTGGTTAGTTTTTTTCCCTCTGTACCTTTATTTTATTTCAGCTTGTTTCCAACATTTAAAACTTTCATTTAAGATCTTAAAAGGTTTTCGTTGATTAGTTTATATAATTTTTTTTTTCAATTAATGAAAATGATTTTATTAGTTGTAATTTCAGTTAATAACACTGGTACTCATGGTCATACTAAACACTGCATGATCGGCAGTATAGTCTTTTAAACAATGTACACAGACTCAGTAAAATCAAGTAAAATTGAATAACAACTAGTTGTCCATAAATAAATAAACAAGCAAACTTGTGGGCCGTTTGTTAATCCTGTTTTTTTTTAACAAGACAAATTTATATTTTGCTCCTCTATTAAATTGAGCTTATCTTGATCTTTAGATATTTCACATATTATTATTATTTTATTAGTATTACTGTATATTTATTTTTTTGGTGGTGTAAAACAGAGGACAGACAGACAGACAAACAAACAAACAGCTGCTCTGTTTCAAGTGCCTTTTTGGTATGTACAAAAGCCCGAAAAATATTTGGACACATAAACATTTTAATTAGTATAAATGTTTTTGTATTGATTACAAAATATCACGAAGGATCTGCAAACATGATGCTAGATGTTTTTAAACGTCCCTCTGTAAAATAAATGTTATTTGCTTTGCTAATTTGTTATCTCATATAATCAAAATCTTACACTTTTAAGTGTGCCTCAAGTGTCTAAACACTTTGTGGGGCTGCTGTGTTTGATGAAGCGTGCTTAGAAGTCATAACAGAGGCATTTGAAAGAGAGAGTGCCTGAAAAACACCGCTGAACATTTTGCTAGACCAGCACAGAGCTGCGGTCCAGAAGATCCAAGCATCTGTTCCAGTCAGTACTCCCTCTCCTAAAGCAATAACTGAGGCCATAATATCTTTCTAGGGTTCGAGAGACAAATATGAGTGAGGAGTGAGCATTCCATGGCTAATGCAGCCACGTTCTGAGCATTTCTTCACAAGCCAATTCCCCCTCTCTCCTCCTCCCTTTTTGCCAGCTGTCCTGCAATGTGCTGCTGCTTGTCAGTGAAGAGAAGTAGCGCACTGTTTTCAGTGACAGAGCAGCACACCATGTTGCCTTACACCCAAGACCTACTCACTTAGACTGATATCATCTGTCTGTTCAAGGATCTACTCAATCCCCCGTGATAAACCTGTGTTTCTAGCGTGCTTGCCGGTAGTCAGGCACACTTAAACTTGATACAGCTCATTGTGACTTTAAGCAGGTGAAGTCATATTATGAAAACAATTGACTGTTGATTGTTACCTCATATAAGAGTTTCAAAGCTTAGAAATAGCGAATAAAGTGCCAACTATGCAGCCAATGCACATAAAGGCACAAGTATACAGTTTATATGAACGAAAATGGCAACAGTATAACTGCACAGAGATTTTAAATGCATTTCGCAAAAGTTGCTTTCATGATTCAAAGATATTGCCAGTGTTTGCCAGCGCATTGTTATTCTTTTAGGGTATTCTGCTCGTCTTCTGGCCTGACAAGAGCAAGTCTCTATGTCGGGGTGTCCAACTCGGTCCAGGATGGCCGGTGTCCTGCAGAGTTTAGCTTCAACTTGCCTCAACACACCTGCCTGGAAGTTCCTGTATGCATAGTAAGACCTTGATAAGTTTAGTTATGTGATGTGACTAACTGAATTATTATGACATTTATTAAGTATTAGTTATGATTATTGTTAAAAATGAAATACCTTGAAAAGGTGTGTTTAAACAAAGTGTCTGGAAATAATTATTAAGATTGTGTATTCAAGGTGTAAAGAAAATATATTACTTTTTACTTGATTTTGTTACATCACTAGTTATTAAACAGAATTTTTTTTTGACTGTATAACTGTTTTTCAAAACTAAGTGAAAGCAAAGAATGCTGCGCATTTCTAAGATTTTTTTTTTCAAAATATATTTATCACAGACATTTTAACTTGTGATAACCCTTTTGAGCAACACAACTGATATATCATTAGCAACCTGACCTCTTTACTAAAAATGCTGATAAAGTGCTTTCCTCTTAAGGGAGAGTTCCTGGGTGGTGTATCGTGTGTGTGTGTGTGTGTGTGTGTCTGTGTGTGCGTATGTTTGTAGTTGCATGGACCTTTCACCCTGCCATCCTCTGTTTCTGCTGACAGTAGGCTGAGGGAAGGTTGGGGTGATTGCTCTCCTGCAGCCTGTACAGCCACAGAGGCCCCATTGTGCTCCTCAACCATCAGTGATCATCCATCACATTTTAACCTGACCGCTAACTGCTCAGCCTCCTAATCCTGCAAGAGATGGAAGCTTGGATCACCATAACGAGAGCACCGCAGGGCTTCCCATTACCGACCTGTGCTGGACAAAGGCAGAAGGTATCTGAAACAGGTCCCCCACTTTTACACTTGTAAACCATAGATGTGTAAAGAAACAGTCACAGTTTTCATGGGTCACTTTCACAAATAACATTGTAGAAGTGTTACTTAATGACAGCATATTGTCTCTTAGGGAAAATATCATAACTAAAAAAACCCTTCAACATGTATTACATGAACCTTGAATAGCTGTGGTGGTGTCAGTAACCATAAATACGCCTGTGGATTCATTAGGGGCCATAGCGGAAGCTCTTCTGAATTAGCATGTGAGCAATGAGCCCAGACGAGTCCATTAGGGATTTCCAGTGTCCGAGGAGCCTACCTCATTTTTTGGGGTCAGGGACAATGAAGGTCTGACATACTGAACCAATGCCGGACATTAAAGGGGAACGTACAGACGCAGCAGTTGCTATAAAGATTTTAAAAGAAACTTGAAGAAAAAACAAACAAACAAATAAACAGTAAACTATTTTAATATGACACAAATTGATTTAATATTAATTAAATATTTTATTCATATTTTTTTTTATTTCTATCTTATAATTTATATTCAGATGTAATATTTATTATACTCACAGCACATTATAAGATTGAGATTATATTAAAATGCATTATTATTATTATTATTAACTACAGCAAATTATTACTAAATAAATAAGCCCCACCCTCAGAAATAGGCAATGGGTTCTGATTGGTTAGCTAGCCCAGTGTGTTGTGATTGGTTAAACCGCCTCTAGTGCATGTCTAAATGTCCTGCCCCTCACCTCAACCGCATGTGCTCCGGTTGGATTGTAAACAATGCGTTGTTAGTATCAGTTTGAACCCTAAAGAGAAGCAGAGGAAATTAATGAAGAGGATCGTGCGGAACATGTGCAAGCATGGCTTTTAATGGTATACCTATATTTTTTGTTTGTTGTCTCATACTTTTAGATATGCTGTTATTTGTAAATGCTACTGCTTATGTTAGCATTTAATATACGGTTTTATCCTGATTTAAGCAGTATGTTACAGTACGGCAACTGCACACGGATCCATGTTAAACGCTTCTCATAGCTATGTGAAAATAAGTGTATAAATGGAACAGTTCATTGTTGGAGCTAAGCTGAATGAGAGAGAGAGAGAGAGAGAGAGAGAGATGCAGAGCGTGTTCAGAGCACGATGACGTGAGGAACAGTATTGAGAACTTTTGAAACTTGTGAATCCATCATTAGAAACAGAATCGCGATTAATTTATGAATAGATTTTTACATGCATCCCTAGTGTTCTCTTCCTCTTCTCTAAAGCAGCGCAGCTTAGCCTCGCCCCCTTTGCTGCCTATTCCCAAGGGCGGGGTTTATCTTGGTTTGTGACATCACGAACCCGGGAAGTAAATGGAAGCGTCCGCTCAAGTTCTACTATGAAAACTTAATGCCACGTCACATAACAATTAGATCTAGCCAATCGGCACTTAACACGAGGAATATAAAAGCCCTCTACTCACCCACTCACTCATTGTGTTTGCAGATACTGCCGCAATGTTTACCTCCATCCTCCCCACCACCTCCAGGCTAGCCCCGTCCATGTGGGGGTATGCTCCGCCCTGCCTTCGTCTTCGGCAGGAATAGCTGGAATGTACTACGTCTGATTCAAGCTACGGATGGGGCCTACGCCAAAATATTTGTTCTTTTGTATTGGTTTGTGAATAAATACTTCTGAGTTTTACCTTCACCTCTTTCTTTCTTTGTCTTGTTGAAGTCCCTACAAGCCGTTTTTGTAGGCATTAAACTGCCAGAATTTTAAAAGACGATATCTCTGTTGGCTTTGAACTTTTAGCTTCATAGCTTTGCAGATATTGTTTATGCTCGAACAGCAACATTACACACTAACGTTAAAAAAGTGAAATTGCAATCAATCACCCCTTTAAGAATAGAATTTGAATAGAGAGTGCTAGAGTTAGAGTTGAATAAATATGGAAGAAATATACACAATTTTACAAGTGTGTGTGTACATATTCTATTTATTATTATTTATAATATTATCTAAAGTTTCCAACTTATCTTGAGTTTTTTCCAAAAAGACAACCTCAGTAAAGAATTGCTCCAGCAAAGCTACAGAGACAACGAACTGTTAATAATACAAAAAAAGTGACAACACATTTTTCTGCTTTAGAAGAGAAGGTGATACTGTCTGGCAAGGATTTAGATCAGTTAATGAAGGAGTCATAGTGGATCTTTCATATCTGCTGTAGTCTGTTTGATTTCCATGGCACCAGATCATGTTCCTGGACTTTCAACAGCAGCCTGACGCCGTTCTTGAAGCGAACCGGTCCCAAATCCCCAGAAGATTGGGGAATGAAAAGAGATGTAAAGTTTAGATGTGTGACAACAGCTAAATGCAGGGTCAGGTTTCTCAGAGCCCTGGCTATATTTAACCTACTGATCTAACACCAGGCAGAGAGTTTAAATGCCACCACTGCAGTTGGTGCGGAGCAGTTGTCGTCCACAGATCTTCTTCAGCACGAGTTCAGCTCCGGGGGGAAACACCCACACACTCTCGCAAGAACCGCGAAGGACCTGTAACACTTTCAGAGAAGACAGAGAAGAGCCGGTGGACTCTAGTTTCAGCAAGACATGGAGCTTTTTGAGACCAACCCATACTTCTTCGCAGACCAGCGTTTTTACGAAGGTGGCGATAACTTCTTCCAGTCCAGGGTGACTGGAGGTTTCGACCAAACAGGATTTCAGGAACGAAGCTCCATGATGGGCTTGTGTGGAGATGGAAGGCTGCTGTCAAATGGAGTGGGGTTGGAGGACAAACCGTCTCCATCTTCTAGCCTCGGTCTGTCCATGTCTCCTCAGGAGCAGCAGCACTGTCCGGGTCAGTGTCTGCCCTGGGCCTGCAAGGTGTGTAAGCGCAAGTCAGTGACCATGGACAGACGGAAAGCCGCCACTATGAGGGAAAAGAGGAGGCTGAAGAAAGTCAACGAGGCCTTTGAGGCTCTTAAGAGGAGCACGCTCATGAATCCCAACCAGAGGCTGCCTAAGGTGGAAATCCTGCGCAGCGCCATCCAGTACATCGAGAGACTCCAGGCACTGGTCAGCTCTCTCAACCAGCAGGAACATCAGCAGGGAAACCTGCATTACAGGTCCACAGCTCCTCAAGGGGTGAGTGAAGCTCAGGGAATCAGGGGCAGGTGTCCAATGTAATATATAATGTACGCTATCAAACAGGACTGTACTTCTGTAACTGGCACTTTTTCAAAATTCAAGGTAATTGGAATGTGCTTCACATTAATTACACAGGCGCTCTTTAAACATTATATATGATTTTGTGGGTATGTAATAAATTAATTTTTCTATAGAAAATTAACCCATTCAGAAACAAATAATTCAACCTATTCAGTTATATTTTGTCATTCATCCACTGAGAATATCTGTGAATATCTGTCAAGATGACAGTAAAGTCAGAAATGCAGCATGTATTGCTAAAAAAGAAAAAAAAGAAAAAGAATACATTTATTTAAATTGAAAGTTAAAAAATATTATGGATTTTATCATAAATTAAATGAGATTATTTGTCAAGATGTCGGTAAAGTCAGAAATTTAATGCTGAATAAATGCAGAATACTTAGATTTTTTACATTGAAATTAAATTAAAAAATAAAACCAAATTAGATTTTCTCATCGATTTAATAATTGGGAATATTTGTCAAAATCTAGGTAAAGTCAGAAAAAAAGAGTTATTTTTATTTAAATAAATTAAGTGACATGTATTTACATTTTCAAAAACTGTCATAGAGTAGTTTGAAGGTTTTATTTATAGATATGATATATATTATATATAAGAGAAAATGTTCAATCAAATGTGTAAAGGATGATGGGTTGTTGTGTGCAGAGCTTGATTCATGGCTGGTTGTGAGGGAGTTGTGGGATAGCTGGTGATGTGACTGACAGTAGTGTGTGTTTGTGTGTAACAGGTGTCGTCCTCTAGCGATCAGGGCTCTGGCAGCACCTGCTGTAGCAGTCCAGAGTGGAGCAGTGCGTCTGAGCACTGTGCCCCCACCTACAGCTCCACCCACGAGGGTAAGACCACCACATCTACACTAACTAGCCTGACATTTGAAAACATCCATTAAGCCACATAAAAGTGTTCTTATTTACATAAAAGAGGAATGAACGACTTGCCTGGCAAACATGTGACAGTGTTCTCTAATTTTTCAGATCTCCTGAATGACAACTCCTCAGAGCAAACCAACCTGAGGTCTCTGACGTCTATTGTGGACAGCATAACGGGAACAGAGGTGACTCCAGTCCCCTACTCAGTGGACATAAGCAAATAAATGTGGAGGGTGACACCAATGTTATGCTCAGACCACCATTCACTGACCATTACAGCACTATCTATAACACCCAGGGTGAATTAAGAACCTTTTAAAAGTCATAAAAGCCCTTGGGGGCTTAATTTCCAGAAAATCATTGAGGTCCATAGATTATATTTCCAAATGTTTCTTATCTCTGTGGGAATAAGAACGAATTACAGATCAGCCTAATTCCTGCTGAAACATACAACATTCAGACAGGCGGATTCATAATTTAATAGTTTGTCCTTTTTCCCTCTCGATTCCTTTATTTTTCATTCTGTTTGTGTGTGCTTTATGCTTACCAACAAAAACAAAACATTTGTGGGTCCAATGTTTTACTTCTGGCTTTGACCAATTTCTGCTTAATTTAAACTAGTTCCGAACGCCAGCCGTGTAAATATGTTCCTGTTTTCTACAGTGTGGTTTTGTTATTTTATTTTGTATTTTTTCAGTGTTTGGAATAATTTATTAGATTTTTATAATAAAGATTGACGTGTATTTGTATATATCAATTTTCTTTGTCCTTTGCTGATTTCATCATCGAATTGTCGTTTTGTTAGAAAGTACTTTCCCAGCATTCCTGTCCATCTCTTAAATACTGTATGCTTCAGTTTTAGGCTTGTGTGCATGATAGCACTAAAAACACAAATAAAAATCCATGAAATGGTAAATATTTATTTGATATATTCATATATAATTATTTATTTGTGACAGCTTTTTACATTTAAAGTGAAAAAAGAAAAAAAAAACCTCAACAGTATCTGAGCAGTACTAAACAAACATTACATCAAAAGAAAAAAATCTCACTTGTGTGGAATCTGCATCTAGTCTATACAAAATTATATACATAAATCAGCTATTTACACACACATTAAACCTTACATGCACACAAAAGAGAAAGAGCTTGTGAAGGGGCTAGACAGAAAGAGAGAGAGAGAAAGAAAGATAGAGAATGACCTGCACCTGTTTTACAGTTCACATTACTGTCAAAAGCTACAGAAACAAATTAGCATAAAAATGAGCATCACAGGAGAACACGCTGCAAAGCAAGAGGCTTCAGTTACTCCACCACCATTGCATCAGGGGAACGTCTTGTCATTGTATGAATGCTTGGTCTTCATCAAGGCATTTTTTTTCCTAGCAAGCCACCAAGTTTTCAAACAGATATTCAGCTAGCACGCTGAACATTAACGAGGCATTAAAAATTAAGCAGAACCAACTAAAATGGCTGTGAGAGGCTAGGCACAATTGGCAGATAGAGGCTTAGAAAAGAGCAGCACACCACAGGACTTCAAGTTCAAGTGTTTGATTAGGGATATATTCCTTTAGATCTGTGGTAATGATGATTGAGAAGAAAGAAAGAGAGGCAATAGATGCTACAGTGATTGTCAAGTTTAGTGGCATGCATGCTCCACCAGACTCCCTAATGCCAACAGTGACCCACACAGAACAAACAAGACTTGACCATCAATCATACTATTCACAGGATAGAATCATTTTAAGAATGACAATGTATTTTTTTTTGTGTGTATAAAATGAAAAAACAGTCACTTATATTGGTATTTATTTTTTTTAATTGAGAGCAATTCTTAAAGTAAGAACATGATTTGTCAGCATTGTGTAACACTCATAATACACATACACACATTTTCACACAGTACAGTAGCTGCCACAATAGCATAATACATCCTGTGAATTACAGAAAATACTGTCTTAAAAAAAGAACAAATGCCCAACAGACTGACAGGCGCTCTTAACCAGTTTGGTATGTAGGCTGCTCCCGTTGTGATGCTGAATTTCAAGTGGCGGAAAGATCACACGTTTGTTCGCAGGTCCTACAGTACATGCTGGAAATCTTTTTTCTCCTGATGCTAAGTGGACTGAAGTCTATTGCTTCCCTGATGCTCGCAATATTTAGCATCATGGCTTTATACGATCTTAAAGTCCTGAAAGTGTATTATGTAGATAAGCACTGCTGATGTGAACCAAACACACATTTCTCCCGTCTTCTCTGGTGTAAGACATCGACTACAACACCATTCTAGCAGATGGAGCTGTCTAACTGACAGGAAACAGTCACAACTTTCAAATTCATGATATATTCATCTCCATATACAAGTCTGATATATATTTCCATAAAAAACATAAGAGCATATATATATTTTTTTTTAATATATATATATACAGAGTCGTTGATTAATATTTTGCATAACCAAAGGGGAGAAAGCCTTATACAGTAAAATGCCAATGTCACACCCAAATGAGCAGACTAGCACTGACAGACTACAGGGCCAAGTACACCAGTTAAGTACGACCACCACAAAGACTATATAACTGGGATAACTGGGAAACGACTGGTATGACGAGATTTCTCCTTAACTGCTGCTATGCGTTTCACACGCTCAGAGTTCAGAATTCATCTTTCTGTCCCCCTCTATTGCACGATGTCCAAGAAAGCTCTGTTGTTGTTCAGGACAGGGGAAAGGGGGAGGGTAACCCTTCCCTCATCCTTTCAAGGTGTCCCCAGATTTTGGCATATTTCATGCTCGATAGGACGCAAGAATATGTCCGTACAGGTAGTGGGAATGCACTGGCAGGGAAATGAAGTAAAGTCATAATTATAAAATGTGACATTTAAATACCTCATAATCAAACAAAATCAATATATACTTGAATGAAAACGGTCATGGGTTCATGTTCATATAATCCATGAGGCTGAATATATATAAATGAAAAAAGAAAAAATGCGTTACGGATGTTAGGCTGCTGTTATGCAGTTGCAGCATAGCAGATGATGTTCTGATTGGTTACTACAGTAGGTGGCTGCTAGTGTGTTGCCAGGAGTATATGAACTTTCATTCAGTTCTGTTTTATAGAAGTTTATGCTACTTAAGCTTTGCATTCATACACTCGAAAAGAAAACTGTCCATTCAGGTACTGGACAAAAAGTAAAAAAAAAAAAGTATAAAAAGCATCTGAGCATCATTAAACATCTTCACCTGAGCTGAGAGGCTGTAGTGAACAGCTTACCTGTTAGTGTGAGTGCAGTGATTAGTAAAAGCAAGTTAGCAGGAGTAAGTCCTGACAGCTGAAGGGTCTAGTCTCTGCGGGGCCGGGGGACCGGCTGCTGAACCACAGAGACACAGAAGGGAGAAAACATGCAGTGACAAACTAGAGGACCCTGACCTGTGCCATTAATATTAGTCACTTTAAACACATGCTTTCACAGTCAATATGCACACGTTTTGCAATTAGTGTTGTATGGTATACTGTAAAAGAGTTAGCAATGACACTACTTGTCAGTACTATAGTGCAACCATTAAAAAGCAATGTGCTAATGGCAATGCTGTACTCATTTCACCCTCGTTAAACACCCTGTCCCCCACCCCTTACTACCTTCTGGTTGCAGCTGTTTCTTGGGTACAGCCATAGAGGGGGGAATGGACATGGTGTTGAGGCGGAAGCCAGCGGAAAGAGTCTCTATGGATCCTGGCATCATACCCAGGCCCTGGCCTTCTCTCAGCCTGAAGCGCTTACGCCACGATGGAGACCTTCGGAATGACTTGTCATCACTCTGTTGAAAGGGATGACATCACAATAACTGGGTTAAGATACTGTTCAAAACTATGACTGCATCAACATCGGTATTATTTCATATATGGCAACAGAGAAGTGAGTATCATAGCTAATTCTGACCAGTGCTGACCAAAGTACATAAACAGTAAATCGTGAAATTTTAAAGACAACAGTTAAAAAAATAAATAAATAAATGATTAGTTATATTACTATGATAGTCTTAGCCTGATGCTTTTGGCTTCATTAGAAAACATACATAAATAGACTGCACATAGCGCATATGGCTAATTTACTTCTAGTGACCTCTAAAAATTCCATGATTTTTTTTAGCTGAAATTCAACCAGAATCCAAATGTTTACCAACCTCTTCCAGGCGTCGATCCGTTCCCAATGCTAAGAGGTTATTAAATTCCCTCTCCAGAATCTGCCTGGCCTGGAAGACAGAGATACAGGACTTTGGAAAGACCCCCAGTATGCTGAACCTCCATGTCAGCTGAGTGAGTTTTGTATGCTAGAACATCAGATAAGTGCTCCCCAAAAATGGCAAGCAGGTATGGACCAGCTAGTGGCTTTAAACTGCTTTTTAACAGCTATGTGGCTCGTCACCTGAGTGTTCTGCATGGGGATCTGTAGAATGAGGGCCAAGCTGCTGAAGTCAAACGTCTCATCCAGGGCAATGAGAGCTCCATGTACACCACTTTCCAGCAGGTTATTACTGTACTCTTTCAGACCGATATTCTGAATCCACAGCATCACGTGATCATTGGTCCACACCAGGGTATCTGGGAGTGACAACAGTGCATGCATTTGCTATTTCCTCAGCTAGACACAAAATGGTTAATTGGATTCATATTAAACTGACTCAGATGACTTCCAATATAGAGCTACAGAATATTATTTCTATAATGTACAGTCTCCAAAGCGGGGGTTCGTGAACCCCTGAGGATTTGTGAAGGAACTGTGGGGGTTTGTGAGTTGATGAAGGTAACAATAATTTGTATCCAATGTAAAATTAAAACAAGTAAATGGAGTGGTACAATGATCTTGACATAGCATAGTGCAACTATTAAACCAAAAGCAGCGACTAAATTAAAAATAATTGCATAATCTGATGATCTGCATATCTCAGAGCGGAACGGTGTACTATATTCTGTGTCTAGGCTTTATCTCTTCATGTGCTGCAAGTTCAACGTGCATTTAGGAATGTAATGAGTACTATGCTCACTTTAAATATTTGCATAATTTTCAACATTTTCGTTGGCAGAAGTTTAGAGTATTACTCAGATAAAATAAGAAAATATTCAGTATTTCGAAAAAATTGAATTTGAAAAAAAGGATTTGAAATGTTTGAAGGTTTTAATTTTTGAAAGTCATGATTAGTATGGTAACTTGTATTTTAAAATAAAATTACTATAATATAATATTTTACAGTACAATTGTAATTCACAACAATTTCTGTCTTCATTTTTGTAAATCATGGTTAAACAACAACAACGACAATATTAATAATAATAATAATCAATGTGGGCTGCAATAGTCACAATTGAAAAAAATCCAAAAAGTCTATAAAATCAAATTAAAACACTTACTTAAAAAACATTACATATTCTATTAACTTGCATGTTCTGTGACCAATAACTGATATCACAGAACCATGAATGTGAATGTGTCATTGATTGAAATATGAACTTTTCAAGGGGAAATATTTTACATCAAGGGGCTCGGGCTACAAAGGTTGTTTGTCCTGTCCTGTTATAAAACATATCAAAATATTGTATTCTCAAGAACGTGTTTTGTGATATACAGTTTCTGTGATTTAAAATGACTTATACTGTGATATAAGACCACCTCTAACTCATGTAGAAAACATTAAAACAAATTTGGGTCTGTGTTTATAACAGCACTGGAAATCTGTGTTTAGGTAACAGTATATGTGGAGTGTGATCAGTTTTCACAGCTGGCTAGCCTGCTTTCTGTTTGTACAATCCTGTGCATGATATACATAAGCGTGTGTGTGTCTTAAGCAGTTAATGCGTGTGTCTTTATGAAGACGAAAGATTTCTGCGACAGCTGTGTCAAGTTCATGTGTTATGCTGAAGTTCAACCGGGGACCGTCCCTTTAAATGGATTTGACACTAAAAAGCTCAGCTGTTGACCTCAAACATTCCTGCCACCAAAATGTGGATAACAGGTACGGCCACTAGATAGTGCTCTTCCCTTCGTAACTTAGAAGAAACGAATCCAGAGTGTGCATTGATAATTTCTCATACCTTTGATATCATGTTGAAAATCCTCTCTTCTTCGCTCCAGCTCCTTCCTGTCATAGTTCAGCCTTTTTAAGCACATGATGCCGTAATGCAAACTAGCCCTGTCGGGATGTAATGAATTTAGCATTCCATACAAAGTCTGGTTCACACTGTGGTTGTTAAAAATGAGCAATCATTTACCGGTGGAAGCTGTCCACCATCTTGAGATGAGTCCGCAGGTCTTTCTTAGTTAGGTGGTCCAGCATACGAGCGTCCACTAAGCACTCCATGAAGTAGCTGCGGTACTGAGGCAGGCCGAGACTGGGCAGCCACTCATTCCCAATCCACTCGTGGTTCATGTCACCATACGCTAGTGTCTGAGAAAGAACAGAGTTATTACTTTACTGTGCCTCTAATGAATCTTACATGGGTTTAGTTCAGTCATTTTTAATGATACAGTATCTTACACAATATCGTGCAGAAATTTGAATTACAAATTTGAGTTTTCACTAAATTTCATATGAAAATCTAACAAAAACTGTCTTTGTTTTTCCTACGCCATAAACAAACCAAGCTAATAATGGACTTTTACATGTAATAGAAAGTGAAAACCACATAAAAGAAGTCATTGGAAGGCTCTTGTTTGCTCTTTCTCACCTGAGCCCAGCTTCCTTCCTCGTTCTCCTGTCAGTCAGCGTGTTAGAGCACAGAGGAGAGGGTTAACAATGCTCTCTTCCAGCTAAATAAGCTCAGTCCAGTCAGAGTAGATGAAGTGCACACCAAGCAACAGCGTCGTGGTTGTTACTAGGCAACATTTATTGCAAATGCGGTTAAATATGAAATCATTTTGCAAAGCGACAGGACAACAATCACACAAAAACATGCAAAAAGGTTTAATAAGCGCACTCTTTGGGGAGGATGGGAGTGGATTCAGGGGCAGCAG
This sequence comes from Carassius carassius, assembly GCF_963082965.1. NCBI lineage: Eukaryota > Metazoa > Chordata > Actinopteri > Cypriniformes > Cyprinidae > Carassius > Carassius carassius. Next base: position 17,942,491 of record NC_081792.1, on the reverse strand, counting down.
GCTGGGGGTTGTGAGGGCTGCGGAAGCGTGGCATATGCATGGCACCACAGGCACAAGGGAGTCACCCAGATGGACTAACCATTTTGGTCGAGGTTGCCATGTTTTCCATCTCCTCGTGAGTCACCCACACATTTCCGGAAGACTGAACAAAGAAAAAGAGGCACAGACACACAGAAAAATGATCTCAAATGGCACAGTACTCATAAACACCTTTACAGCTCAATCCCTTTAATGCAAGCAGATCCAGTTGGCAGTCGTGTTACTAACACCCGCAAGGCAATTATTTTCTATGTATGTAATAGGTGTACAGATGCCTATTTTAACCTGAATTGGGACCAAAATCACCAAGAACTTATTAATGTTTAAATAAAACAAAACACATTTTAGAACTATATTTTTTGTAAACAAATAGTATTATAAAGACGATTTCAGTGACAGGGGACTAGCACTGACTAACTTCTGATTCATATTTGTTTTCAGTTTGAGACTGTTTATATGAAGATGAGCAGTTTAAGGACAGAGCTCTTACTGTGTGTGAGGTGAGAGGAGCTGATGGACTCGTCAGTGACACCATTTCTTGAATGGCTAGCCTCAGCTTCAACCGATGCAGTGGGTTACTGATGCCGATCTCTCGCTGAATCTCTGTGTCTGATAGTGCTGACATGATGGCGCCGCTCTTCACGTTGGCACGACACGCTGCCACGTACCAAGCTGGCATGCCCACCCATAGCTGGAGGATGTCAGAGAGAAGAGCGTGAAGATACATCTTCATTATCTCCATCATCATCAGAGCGAGTAAGTAATTATCATAATTATTGTTATCCGTATTCCCCCCCATGATTTGTATGATTATAATCATGGAGATCACGAGTGCTGTGCTCATTACTGCACAGTGGGAGGGACAACGGCTGACGTCTTTGTACCTCGAGCCAGGAGACCACAGTTGGGCCGTCCCACTGAGCAAAAGGAAGCCCTTTCCTCCTAGCATCCTCCAGCAGTTCATGTCTGATTGCAGACAAAGAAAGGTCAGAGCTTAGAGCAAATATAACCCCAGAGACATCAAACTCAGTCAGTCTGAACATATGAAGCATACAGTGAAATGGTTAAACATTATTTTAACATCAATTCTGGATGATATACCCTAGCATGCAAAAGTCTGGAGTCATTCAAATGTATTAATGTTTTAATGTTATTGATAGTATATATTTAGCATGAAAGTGGACCTGGGTCCAAATCAAACCAAATCAAAAAAATAAAATAAAAGTGTTTATTATATACACTAACATTTTGAATTTAAGCTCTATGAGATTTATTATTAATAATTCATATTTGTGAAATATTTTTACAATTTAAAATAAAAATAAAGCTGAATTTTCAGCAGCCATTACTCAGGTCTTAATTTATTCATTTACTTATTTTAATATTTATATTTTTATTAATTCGATCAATTATTATTAACTTATTTTTATTGTATTGGAAAATAGCACTAGGCTATTCTCCAAACATTAGTTATTTTATTAGACTGCATAGGCTATCCAATTTCCTCATCTAACTCCCAAACAAGAAGCTCATGTTGTTCTTAGAGCAGTGCCAAAATGGACACACGCACACACAAACTCATCCACGTGGCAGGTGCTAATTAGGACACCTATTTTTTTCTGTCACGCTAATGGTCAGGGGACAGAGATAAGATGTGGAGATGAGGACAGACTCTACAAGATGGTAAAGTACACTTAAATGGGGCCATGTTATTAATCTACTAATATGTGTTATTTGTAACTTGTTTATCTGCAGGAAATGGCACTTTGCCATCCAAATGATTGGTCATTTGCTTTAATTGAGCTGTGTAATTAGGTAATAAGGATTAAGTCCAATTAGTGAATGTCTCAGGGTGATTTGATGGGCATCAGGGTGAAGGATCTGTATTAGTGAGAATCACAGAGTGATAAAGCAGAGAAGACTTACTTTTTCTTCATCCTGCGGTCTCGCTCTGCTTGTGTGCCCAGTTTGCTCAAGGTCATGGTATCTCCAATGCCCATCTCAAAATCTCAAGTGTCACAACATATTAAAATGCAGTTAGTTAAGAATTATTCAGTCTTCTTTTTTCTTAGTTTTCTGTAATGGTAATAAAAACATTTAAAAGACATTTCCTGCATGGAATGTGTGCATGTGCTTGATTCTTGATACCTGGAATGACAGGTGGCGTCATCTGGCCGTCCTTGCTCAAAGGCTGATCTAAACGTGCTTTTTCCTTCTTGCCAAAGAGACGGCCAATAGAGGACTTTATGCCCTTCTTTTTGTTGCCCCTAAACAGAGAGAGAAAGAGAAAGTGAGAAAAAGAGAGGCATTGTGTGACTTAAAGCATCTTAAAGGGATAGTCCACCCATAAATGAATATTCTGTCATCATTCACTCGTGACTTTCCAAACCTGAATTACTTTTTTATTCTGTGGAACATATAAAGAATTTTGTACCCACCAACTTCCATTATATTGAAAAATTAAAATAAAATACAATATTGTTTAGTCAGAATACAGATTTGGGTTGACATGAGAGTGAGTAAATGATGACAAAAATGTTCATTTTGTATTAGTCTGAGTGTGCAGGACATCTTCTGAACGTCTTATTTAAATTAAATGAGCCAGACTACAAAAGTGTTATTGTATTCCACAATACCCATAGTAGTTCATGATATTATAAATAATATATTATCTGATAAATATTATTAAATGTCTATATTATGTATTTATTTATAAAATATATACTAATATTCAAATGTTTGGGGCATATATATATATATATATATATATTTGTAGAAATTGCAATGCATTTGTTTAGGAATATCTGATGAATAGAACATTTAAAAGAGCAGCATTTATGTAAAAGTTCTATGGAAAACAGCATCTTTAACACTTTGTTCTATTAACCAAATATACATACAAGCTTAAAACGAAATAAATATTATAGAAAGTAACAAGTTAAAAATGATCTGCAGTTGGTGCAACTTAATTGAAGATTTTTTTTACCAGATTAAGATTAGTACATATATTATTAGTACATATATAATATGAACTAAGATTAATACACATGAATGTGTTTTAGACAAGCAATTATTATTAGAATTGTTTAACCTATAATAATCAAATTATTTTCAAAGATTTAAGGTCTGCTTGGCTCACAAGCCTGTGGGGTATTGCGCATGACACACCTGGAGGTGTATAACAGAACAGAAGTGGGTCACATATGACTTGAACAAAGGCAAGCTGACAGTAATTAACTAGTTTATAGACCCATAGTCTCAAGAGCAGTTGAGAGTGTGTGGGAAAATCTCTATAACACTCTCACTTGCCCTCAAGTGTTCCTGCTGGGAAAATTATGTCTAATCCAGTTCAATCAGAGAGGGATCTATTAACACCAACACCTGAGATGTGATCGTCTGTGGATTTGTGCGTTTACCCTCGGCCATCCTCAAGGCTTCCTGTTAGCTGAGCGAAGTTCATCTGGTCTAGTCTGAGACAGCGGGGGGAGGAAGGGGGCGACGTCTCACACTTGATAGTGGTCTTGTCCTCTCGGGCCTCCACAGGGGACTGGGACAAATACACACAAACTAAATCAGCTGGATATCGCCCCGTGCAAAAAACAAATGACATTTACCTCATATCCCTGAACACAAACTCATTAATACTTAGTCACCTACAAATCAACACACACACACTTTCATATTAAGTTCATATGTTTCATCCTCACGATCTAATGCACACACACTGAATTAGCACAAGCAAGTCAATATTCAGTGAAGTCATTAAGAGATGTAGAGACACTTACAGCCACTCGTCTGCGATGTTTCCTTAAATCACTAGGCTGAGGTGTTAGCAGGAATAAAGAGACAAAGGAAAATGCAAGGTGACAGATGATTTAGTGCTGTCAGTCTTAGAAAAAGGTGTTTTAACAGGGTTAACACAAAGTAAAAGCATTGCAATGTAAAGCAAGTATCACCAGGGTCATGATGCCCAATTCGTGGGCTGCTGAACCGGAAGTCAGTTTGGGTGTGGATCGGCCGCTAACGGGAGGCGATGAACTGGCCAGAGAGAGGGCGGTGACGGAGGTGGGGATAGAGGAGCGTGGCCGCAGTGTCACGTTGAGGCCATCCATGCTCCCACTGTTCACTCGACTCTCAATCTCATCTGCCCGGAGATCTGCTGATTCTCTCTCTACCTGGATCATTCTGGAACAGAAGGAAAGAGAGACTCAGCACCTGGACGGCAAGAATAGCATTAATTCACTTCAGAAGGCCTTTTTTTCACCCTTTCACCCAGCCTTTTTTTTTAAAGTCCTACATAAAACACATACCCAAATCCCCAGACAGTACACTCTCTGCAGAATACACTACAAATCAAAGCCAAAGTCAAATCATAAGTGGGTCTGAAGAGCAGTAGCGACATCTGTGATCCTGCGATTGTAGAATCCTTAAAAGTTCTACTTTTAAATAATGGATTAAAACATGTGACACACAACTGTATGCCTTATTTAAGTGTATAATGTGTAACCATATATGGTTATGTATATAATATATACTACATTCTATATACTATACATTATATTATAATGGTGGCTAGAATTAACTTAGAAACCAAAAATGCATTACTAATAGCTTTATAGTGAAAGAATTTCCAAAGAAAATGAAGGCCAAAAATGTCTCCTCTTGATATATGTTAATATACATGCAGTGGAAGCATATTGTGTCGATCCCTTAAAGGGATAGTTCACCCAAAAATGGTGACATCAGATGGTCAGTTAGAATTTGTTGAAGCATCGAAAATACATTTTGGTTCAAAAATAACAAAAATGAACGCACTCACAACAGACCCGGAAGAGAAGACAATGCTGAATAAAGCCGTAATTTGTGTTATTTTTGGACCAAAATGTATTTTTGATGCTTCAACAAATTCTAACCGACCTTCTGATGTCCCATGGACTATTTTGAAACTATTTTATTACCTTTCTGGACTTGGACAGTATACCGTACATACATTTTCAATGGAGGGACAGAAAGCTCTCAAACTAAATCTAAAATATCTTGTTCCAAAGATGAACGGAGGTCTTACGGTTTGGAACAACATGAGGGCGAGTCATTAATGACATAATTTTCATTTTTGGGTGAACTAACTCTTTAAGAGTTTAAGCCACAGCTCAGGTTGTGAGTCATAACTATCTGCACAACGCTGCACAATTCAGGTGATAGCGCTGCTATTGTCTGGCATTTATATTCATCCACAACTCAGAATCAATCTGTGTGATGGGCATATTCAACTTGCAGACTCACAAATATTGTCATGTATGACAGATGGTCTACCGCAAGCGCTTTATGCTGCTGAAAGGAATCCAGACAGCTCGGTATCAGAACAAGCTTCAAAGCACTGTTTGGATTGAGACTGAAGTTTTTGGCCTGGCTGACAGTTTCTGTTACAGATCTTGTTGTATATGTAGCCGCCGGAGCACAGAGACATGCAGGTGCTCTTTTAGTCTGCATGCAGGGCCTAAGTCATTCTGGCACAAGCTCAGATCAATAAGACAAATGAATGTGGCATTTCAGGGATCTAAGCTGATGATGCCCGAGGCAGATGATTAGAATTCATGCAAGTCACAAGAAATGTCAGATTTGAAGCATTCATATACTTAAGCAAGGTTTCGTCAACCAAAAAAAATAAATAATACAATTAAACAGCCTATTATAGGTACTGTACCTTTAAAGTGCCCCTATTATGGGTTATGAAAGGTTCATACTTTGATTTGAAATGAAAGGTAAAAAAAAAACTTTTATTGTCTTGTAATATCAATTTATTTTTACATTACTTGCTTAACAACTCCGAAATGATTCGCTCAACGATACATTTTTCCAAACCCCTCCTTTGCGTGAAGCTAAATCTGTGGTGATTGGTCCAATTGGTCTCATTTCCATTTCATCATGCCTGCAATTCCTGATAAAGCAGCGTTTGTGAGTGCAGTGCTGCTTTGTGTACAGCGTTACTAGGGAAACAGCTATTTTTACCGCTTGGTAGGCAGCACCTTGTGGAAAGAATGAATGAGTATTTTCATTCATACCAACGCGAAAAGACCAACAAGTGGGCGGGCAATATGCTAATGTTTCATTGTTTGTGTCAACAAGAAAGGGTTTGAGATTCGCTTTAAAAAAACGACTAGATTCAATGATTCAGACTCAGCTCTTTCTTTAAAGAACAATAACTTTATACACAGTGCACGTTTAGATTTAAAACTTGGCAGGATGTTTTCACTTACTTAGAGCTGTTTTACACACTCCATGAAAGGTCATTTTCAAGACACTTTAAGATTTATGCAAATGATTTCTGCTGATTGGCTAGTGTCTGTTGCTATACAGCTGCTAAAACAAAACAAAACTACAAAACGATTTCCATATTATGTCACTTTTAATAGTTTGTATTTCAACCTGATCTCTTCATTGATGGCATCTAGCTGTTCTTGTAGCATTAGGGCAAGCGTCTGGGCGTCTGAGTGCCCGCTGGGGGACATCATATCAACTGAACTGAATATGGTCTCGCGGTCTTCATCGTCCAGGTCTGACAGCTCAGTGTCGCTTCCCATTAGGTGAGTACGGCTCGCCCGCAAGCTGGAAGGCTGAGAGCGATCCCAATCCTGCTCCACCATCGGCAGGATCTAGGAATGAAGACATGGATCAGAGCACAAAGGATTTTACAAATCAGATTTCCTGATATTAGTGTTTCAGTAAGATCCGACTTGCTCTAAACATTATTATTGTGAATTAGAGAACCTGGAACGTACAATGAACACATCCAACGAGGCAAAAGAAAAGAATAGAGAACAATTCATTAAAAACAAGGACAAAAGTGACTTCATTTATACCAGTGTTCATACATATTACATGTCAGAACAGTTTTGGTTTAAGACAGTTACAGATGGAGATGTACAGTAAGTGTGACATTGACACCTTCGTGGGTTCATCCCTGAGTGCCACCAGTCGTCCTTTCTGAGCCCGTCGTATGACCCCTGTGGAGGAGTAATGATCACCCTGACCTTCCACCACTGAGAAGCGCAGGTCTGTGGCACTGCCAACATGAGACCTTAGACAGGGTCAACAGAGAGAGGCAGATGAAGAGGCTCAGACACCTTGCTTAGCACATGCTTACAGCAATATCACTTTTAATGAGCAGATTAAAATAGGGCTCATATTTTAGTTTATTTATATAACAAAATACTATCATCGTTTTAAATCTGGATGTCACCTAGGATGTGTTCCGTCTCCAAATGCCCCGCTCCTGCGCTTCAGATGATCGAGTTCAGCCCGTAACTTCTCAATCTCACTAATAAGCCTCTCCTAAACAACCAGAAAATACTTGAATAGTCAAGCAATCTCGAATCAATACAAGTCTTTTAGAATTATGAAAAATCACACTTTAAGGACTAAAATTAATGGAGACCAATATATATATATATATATATATATATATATATATTTTTAAATAGAGCTTATATTTTAAATAAATTATTACTTTATTTTGTAAAGATTAATAAAATGTATCAACGATAGCAAAGTCATCTATAATGTTACAAAAATTTATTTAAAAAAAGAAAAAACAAGTTCTTTGTAACTTTCTATTTACCGAAAACAAAAATTAACACAATTATATCAGGTGACACAATTGTTTTCAATACTGATAAGAATAAGAAATGTTTCTTGAGCACCAAATCAGCATATTCAACAATTTCTGAAGGATCATGTGACACTGAAGACTAGAGTAATGATGCTGAAAATTCTGCTTTGCCATCACAGAAATTACAAAACTGAAATACTCAAGGCCAAGAGCTGTTTAAGAATAATGCAAAACATAAAAAATGGTGACCATTCACAGCATATGCATATATATATATATATATATATATATATATATATATATATATATATATATATATATATATATATATATATATATATACACTTCTTTATAAATTCATATAAATATCTTAACTTTAAATCTTGATGTTAATTAAGAAAGGTCCATGGACAAGTTATTCTCCTCAGTTATCTCTTCCACAAAGCCACTTGCACCGCGCTCTTTTGTCACTTTTGTCAATCTATTAAATCATTTGGTATATAAATCCATGATCTGCACTCAACAACAATGGTCTTCTTTTTGCGTTTTATTTTACTGTGTTCTGTCCTCAGATATCCCTTGAAATTTGAACACTGTTGCTCATGCCCTGCAGATCTATAATGAGCAGATATTAATGAGCAGTGGTACTGTACCTTGTTGTGATGGAACTCTTCCAGTTGTTTTTGGGAATTCTCCAGGTCATGGATGAGTGCATTCTTGATTGGGAACAAGGAAAAAAAGACAAACAAAACAAAGTTGAGACCAGATGACCTGCACATTCTCTCTCTCTCCGTGCGGTGCTTCAGACTGTCACTTTACATCTGGCCACTCATTCTGTCACGGTCCGTTCTGTCCTCTCATCTTACAGCTCAAACAAAAAAAAAAAGAACTGGGTTCTGTTCATTAAAGCTGAATAGGGAGCTTTTTTATCTCTATTTTTAACAAGCTATTTCCAAAATATGGCCGTGCATTCTCTAGGATGAAGGCATACTATAAATATGGACATAAATATAAATATATATTATTTAAATGTTTTTAAGAATTAATTGCAATACTTTCTCAAGATCAATGTGCATTAAAATTTTTTTTTAAATAAAACAATAACATGATTTAATTATTTTTAAGATGAATTTGCATTCAAAATTCATATTTACTTTTACATTATTTTCTTAGTAATTATGTTCAAGGAAATTGCCTTGTATCTGCCAATGTGGAAAAAATTAAGTAATTAAAAATATAATTACAAATATTTTCTGAAAACAGCTCTTAATATCTTTCTCTCTCACTCTTGCTCTTGTAAGTGCAAGTAAATCTATAATTTGCTGTTACTAGGTCTTGAAAACCAGTAGGTAATGAGACCAGTGTGTTGGAGGGTACTGAATGCTTGTCAGTTTGTGGCTGTGTGGCTTCAATGCTTTTTAAGCATCAGATGACAACGGTCAAATGTGTACAGTAAGTGCAGGTGGGTTTGGTAAAATCCATACCTTGTCCTCCAGTGCAGCCATGCGCTCTTTCAGGTGCAGCTGAAGCCGTTCATTGGACTCGGTGAGGAGACGGTCTACAGTGTCAGACAGACGTTTGTTATGCTCCTCGTTCATCTTCTCTCTCTGCCGAGCCTGAGTAAGAGAAAGAGTAAGAGCGAGCAGAGAAGACAAAAGCAAGAAAGAAAAAAGGGAAGCATGAAACAACAACAACCTTTATTTTAAAAGCAACCCTAATTAAACACACCTGATCCCACAAATCAAGTTCTTCAGGCTTATTTGAAAACTATATTTCATGTGTGTTGAAGAAGGGTTGTAACAAAACTCTGTAGGACTCCGGCCCTCCAGGAATTGAGTTTGACACCCCTGGATGCCTATGGAATTTGTTTTTCTGAACCAATAGAGGGCAGTATTACACCCTGGTGCACTGTGATCGTATTCTAGGAGTTTTATGTCTGATTTTTTAAATATTAAAACACATAGATGCCTCTGAAAGTTAACATTTTGCTTCAGTGTTTAATTCTAATTTCTCACAGTTTTAAGGGGGTTTCTAAGGGGGTTCATTTTGTGATAATCTTTCTAGAAAATGAAGAATGACATTCCTTGTAGTTGAATGCAGGGGTGATGACTTTTAAACACAGTTGCGGTGGGATATGGGCACTCAGTTGCCTGGCAACAAAATCTTAATTTTCTTTTGGTGGCAGTGGTCTTTAAAATGTAGTCAACACAAAGAATTGTGACTGACAGGAAAGAACTGGAGCTAGTCTGAGGTGTAAGTATCAAGGTTTAATTAAGTCTGAAGGAGGATAAGGACTCTCTTTGACTGCTTTAAGTCATTACAACAGCTCACACACAGGAGGAAATTAACCATGCATGAATTATTCAAAATCCAAATATAGCAGCCAATTACAGCTCTGCTCTCACTGGGGGTGGGGAGATTCATCTGTAAGATTGGCTAAAAAATGTCCCATATTCTCAGAGCAGCAGCATGCGTGTGTATTTGTACAAGAGTGCTAGCTTATCAATATTTGTATATATGCCTCTGTAGTGTGTGTAAAAAACACAAGAAAACACAAAGTAGCATAGGCTAATCAGAGTGGTCAGCCCTCTGAGTCTCTACAGTGAGGTCAAACACACCGCCTGCAGGCCTGGTCGAGACCTACCGGGCAAAAGGTAACACGTCTTCCTTAACACCCCCCCCCCCCCCCCCCCACACACACACACACACACACACACTTACTATGAATTTAGGACCATATACTAATACTGTTTTAATATAATTGTAATTAAAATACAGACTATCCTTGAAACCCAAACAAAAAGAAAGGTTTTTACTGTTTTAAAATAAAATATCTGTCACCAAGCTATGGCTATACATGTCCACTGACTCCTATTCTATTGTTAAAATATTCTATTGTTAAATAATATGAACAGATACATTTTTTTTTAGAATATACTAGTAAATGTTAAAATAAAAGAAAATTAATAAATCCAAATATAGCACTATGGACTTTTTTATTTTTATTTCAGAACAATTGTTAAGTCTTTTCCCTAATAGGAACCATCTGATGTAGGTTCATATCAAGTTTTGTGCAGACATTTTGGCCACACAAATGAACATCTACACAAAAAACCCTGGTAATCTCAACAGTGTTCATTCTTACGTGCACTCAAACAAATAACCTCACGCACACAGCGTAACGAACCAAAGCCATTCACACTCTCTCATTTTCTCCCTTCCATCATCCTTCAGGCGATCTCATCTTTCCACTATCCAACATTCTTTCAATCAGTGACACACTCTGCACCCCTGTTTTCTTTTGGTGTCGTGGCCCCAACCCGGTCCTCACCCTGCCCAATTCTTGGTTCTTCTCTTCTAGCTGGGTCTCCAGTTGGCGTAAACGCTCCTCGATATTTCCATGACGCTCCTCCGCCTGCAGGAAACACTGACATTAGTGTAAAGAGCAACAGCTGGGCTAAAACCTTCAGATTAGATCCTTCACATTTCAGAAAAAAGAGGTTTAGATTTAATGTTTAATTGCGAGCCATTTTCAAAATGAAAATAAGGCTATGAGGCATGAAAGTACAGGGTTTTTTTTCAGTGCATATTGTTGTATAGTTTGGCTTCTCTGACTAAGGTCTATATCCCAGTGATGACATATACAGTAAATGGGATCTTAGGAAGGATAAAGTCTCCATCTGGTTTAAGGCCAGCCATGGATCTGTATCATAGGTACATGAGGTGTATGACAGGATGCCACTGACTGAGAATGATAAAAGTTGCCATTTTTAATTATCTGCATAAGCGAGACTATAAACAAAACCCCACTGCCTCTCTGTCACTCTGACAAGACATTTGGCTGCCTCAGAAAAACACTGTCATCCACAATTCTAGCTGATGTTAACATGAGACGTGACTGCTACAGAGTGTGGATTATCTAAACTGGCAAGAGATGGAGATGGAAGTCTGTAGAAGATAAATATCTGCTCTACCTATGTTTGATGGCTGATGCTTTATTATATCCAGTAGAGGTGTATTTTATTCTTATTTATTTTAGTCTTTTTTGACACTTGAAGGACAGAACTGATGGGAAAAAGGGTTGAAAAAGGATGAAAAAATAATGACTTCCATGGAGCACCATGTCTCAGTGTGTGGGAAAACACATTGCCTGACTAGGCTTCAGGTCCGATACCATGTTTCAGGATCCAGATTTTACTTTGGACATCAAGTGGAAACCCAACACCATAAAAACCCAATTTACATAGTAAATTCAATTAAGTACTCAAATAATCAATTACCACAACTATACAGTACAGGTCCAAATTATATAAAAATAAATTAACATGATATATACAACAAGTGTGATTTATCCGTTAGGCTGTTATGTCTGTCTTCAAACACATTGTCGTTAACTAAAATAAATCTGAAATAAAATTAAGAAACCTATGTGAACTAAATGAAACCTATTGCATTGGCAACTAACTGAAATTAAGTTTAAAAAAGACTCTGAAATAAAAAAATCAAATAGAATCAAAATAGAAACATTAACAAACTACAAAACATAATCCATTTAGAACGTACCAGCAACCCAAATTTGGGTCTTGAGTCTTGACCCATCATAGAACTTTTAGATCCTTCTCTAAATCATGTCTCAGTGGGCTAAAAAGTCCCACTTTTTGAACAGCTTATGTTGCTCATCTCTTATCTAATCCTGCTGTGTAATCTTTTAGTGTCAGTTTCCGTCCTTCTTCACCTTATCATGTTGTTTCATCACCGTCTCAGAGGGTGTTTTCCTAACAGAAAATAATCTTACGAAATGACACTCTCATTTTTTTTCCTGCTGCTGTTGTCTGGAGAAATGATTGAGTACTGGCCTTGGTGAGGGCGGCCACTCTCTGGGCCAGTTCAGCCTCCACCTCGGGCAGAGTCTCTGCCTTCCTCATGGTCTGCTGTAGCCGCTGATCCGCCAACTCCAGCAATTCCTGAAGGTGTCGTACCTTCTCCTCGCTCTGATAAAAAAGACATGCGCACACAAACAAATAAGACAGAGGGTGTACATTCATGTAAACACCATAAACTCCCCAGTTTTAGTAGAAAACACAGATATTATATACCCAATAGATGTATTACATGGTAAGACCCACACAAGGTTTCAAGGAACTCAAAACATAAACACAAAAGAATATATACCATAAATGTGAATAGTAAGCAGCACACATAAAATACAAAACAAATAAGTGCACATAAAAACAAACTACCAGTGTACGAACACACACAAAATACATACACTTGATTAATTAGCCAATTCAAAATTTTATTATACGCTCCTGTTCAAAAGCTGAAAAGATATTTATGTTTTTTGAAAAAATCTCACCAAGTGCTCACCAAGGTTGCATATATTTAATTAAAAATACAGCAGAAACAGTAATATCGTGAAATACTTTTACAATTGAAAATAACTGTGTTCTACATTATTTTAATATATTACTTTAAAATGCAATTTAAAGTAAGCTCAACTTTCTGTATTCATTAGACCAGTCTTCGGCTTTACATAATCATTCAGAAATCATTTTAATATGCTGATTTGATACACAATAGATATTTCTTATTATCAATGTTGAAAACAATTATGCTGCTTAATAGTTCTGTGGAAACTGTGATACAACAACATTTAATTGAATACAAATTGTTAGTAACATTATGAATGTCTTTACTGACACTTTTAATCAATTTAATGCATCTTTGATTAATAAAAGTATTATTTTCTTAAAATAAATACATCTTACTGACCCCAAACTTTTTAAGGGGTAATTTACATAAATACATTCATATCAATATGATGTAATGCAGTTTTTCATTCTCATTTGCTTAAACAGGACCACTGCAAATATTCACATGGCCTGGGACAACATTTTATTAGGTCTGCCCAATTCCCCCTAGGCCCAATAAGTGGGGGAGTGCAAACTCACAAACTCATGCTGTCTATACAACACCAGATGTCCTATTTATTTCTCTCTTTTGATATCACCAACATCCATGCAATTTGGAATCTTCTTTCTCCAGCTGATAGATCTGGATATTAAAACAGGTGGGCAGTACCTGCTTCCTCCCAGCATGCTGAAGGATTCTGAATTGTTCCAGCACAACTCTGCTGTTTTTAAGGTGAATTAAACCCCCTCTGACAAACACATGCCCTTCACATGCACACATACAGATAAAACATGACTCTCAGAACTGCATTATGGGACATCTACCAGCACTGACCAACAGCTCATACTAGAAATGAACTTCAAATCAGCACAGGCCTGATTCAAGGTTGGCGTACCTGTCGGTAGAGTGAGTCCTTGGTGGCCAGCTCGTTCTCTAGCTTGTCGTTCAGGTCATGGATTGAGGTGGTTTCTCTCTGAGCAGCCAGGTAACGTTTTTCTAATGTTGTGATTCGCTCCTCCATGTCCTCCTTCTGTGCCATTGCCTGTTGAACAGGCACATAGTAAGAGAAAACAAAAACTAGGGAATAATTTAGTAATAATAATTTAGGGAAAAGGTGCTAAAAGTCAGCATAAAATAAATAAATTCTACATGCATCTTATTGTTACAATTGTAAATGCTTCATCCATGAATGACTTATTTATTTATTTATTTATAACAGACTTCTCTCTAGTGACATATGTTGGATTTCTCTAATCATTTAGTTCCCTTAAATCCCGCCCCTTTCTTGGAATCGATTGCAAGCTCAAATTTAGATCTGCCTCCATCTATCAACAACTGATGGATGGAATTTTGAGTTTGTTACATTTGGATGTGCATTACATTATGAAAAAAAAAATAATAATAACAATAATCTGCCACTACTTGTTACATCGTAAATTGATATTATTACGAAAACAATTAAAATAAAAAGGGACTGATCAAAATTTTTTATTTTCCTAATCTTCTTTTGTTGCAAACCAATATGAAAAAAACAAACAATCTTTTAAACTACTCTTTTCTATAAAATGAAAGATGAAAGAATAAGGTAATAATATAAAGCTCCAAACAAGACAAAATGTAAAAAAATAAATAACCTGACAAACACCATAAAAATACGTTTCTGAAGCCATTGTATAACTTTGTGTAAAGAACACACCAAAATCGAAGGCTATTTATTAACTAAAATGCACATCCCTTGCTGTAGCAATCGATATTTAAGGATTTGGTCACATTTGGTTACAAGACAAGTGAATATACTTCAGTTGTATGGAAAAGAACAGCATGAGCATTCTACAAAGCATCATCTGTGTTCCACTAAAGAAAGTGACACTGATATTTAAAGGGGGAAATGTTCCTTTATATACCCCAAAATGTTAGACCTTGTCAAGGAATGAGTGCATTATTTGTAACCTTCCGTTTCTCAGCAAAAATAAAGCAGAGCTGAGAAAATATCCTCACTGCCTGATGTTTTATCTTCCCTGAGACTAGTCCTCATCAGCTTGTCCTCATTCAGTCCCTTTCCTCTTTCCCCAATCATTCTAACCTCGCGTATGTCCCTCTGGTGTTTGGTGCTCAGCTCCTCGCTCTTCACTAGATCTTTGCGAGCCGTAGCCAGTTCAGTCTCAAGCTCAGACATGCGATCGGTCAGGCCGCTGATCCGTTCTCTGTTTTGGGCCAGTTCCTTATTGGCCTTATCCAAAAGTTCCTGCAGCTCCAGAGACCTGCTGGTGTCATCATGGACATCGATGGAACCATTGGGAAGCCTCTGTCACAAACACAAAGAAATGTTAGTGATGCAATGGAGAGCTAGTTGAGAACTTTAAAACTTGTTAATCGGTCCCCTGATTTCCACTTAGGGTCCTAAATAAGCTTCAGAATGCCAAAATAAACTTCTAAATGATTTTCAGAGAGGCATAATATGCTGAGTCAGAGTCTGAAGAACAAACTCAGCAAGTTAAGCAGCTTGACTTCAATTATGGCCTCAGGAGTTCAGAGGTTCTCTCGCATGCATCATATTGTGACCGTGCATTTCATCCATCTACATTATACAGCTGAATAAATTAAATCCTCCAGACCAGTGATTTTGCCAGCCTTTAAACCCAGGGTTCCTCTGCACATTACTGGAGAAAAGCACAACCTGGGTTAGATGCATCTTTTCCCCCAAAACCGGCTGCTTTCGTAAAACCAAAATTTCCAGTTTGGACTTAAAATTAAAGGTGTCATATGATATGATTTCAGGTTTTCATTTCTCTTTGGAGTGTTACAAGCTGTTCGTGAATAGATAAGATTTCTAAAGTTGCAAAGACTAAAGTCTCAAACCCAAAGATAATTCTTTTAATAAAAGTTTAAACTCATCCACGCCCTCCTAAAACGCCTCGTTTAAACACACCTCCACATGTCTACGTCACTGTATGGGACGATTTGCATAACACCGCCCAAATGTTCACACAAAGAAAGAAGGCGTAACTTTTATTCTCACTGTTGCCGCTGCCACCATGTCGTGGAGATGCTGTGTGTTTAGTTGTGAAACTACTTTGTTTGGCCTTCCAAAAGAGGACACAACTAGAAATCAGTGGTTAAGTTTTATTCACAACACTGTTCCAGAACAGTTCAAACCAAATATTTAGATGTGTGCTGCATATTTTATGAAGGGCGAGGACTGCTTCCTGTGAGAGTAGCCTCCAATGCTGGTGTTCTGACAAATAATGCTGTCTTACAGCCTGTAAGTATATTTTCATATTTAAAGGATTTGCCACTGACAACTCAAACCTGAATTTTTTCAACAGTTTAGAGTAGCACCTGTTGTTTGTCGTTTCTCCGATCCTGAATGCAGACATGGTTTTATGTTTACGCGGTGCGATGCAACACAAAGACAGTATAAATCAATATAATCAGTAATAATGTCCCCACTTGATGCTACAAATGCCTCATTTGTAATGGGTTTTATTGTTTTTGTCTCATGACGCAGGGACTTGGCTTTACAGTATGGTGAGGGGCAAAATTATTCCGTCACATGCTTGAGGCATTCGGCCAAAAACACAATGCACTGGATAACTGGTCAATCAGTGTACACCTTGCTTTTCAGACCAATGAAATAATGTACAGTATGTGGAAAAAAAGAAAGAAAGAAAGAAAGAAAGAAAGAAAGAAAGAAAGAAAGAAAGAAAGAAAGAAAGAAAGAAAGAAAGAAAGAAATGTGGTGGAAATTACACAGATTTATATTCACAGAGTTTAACTTCCACATGAAAAGTCCACATGGCCCATAGTTAAAAACACCCTCATATGCTGTGATCTTTCGCTTCCTTGGCTTTATCAGAAATTTTGCAGAAGCCTATCGGTCACTCTACTGGGAGTCCACAGAAAAACCCAGATCAGCCTCTGACAGGCTGAACTTAGCTTTAAGTATCTGATGAGCCATGAACCACAGGGACTATCAACCATATTTCTGACCTCCAGGGAGGCTTGAGCCAGCTCTCCAAAGAGACACACAGTGTGGACCACGTCTGCCGTCTCTGACAATTTCTATCTATTTCTGTCTTCTTTCATCCTCTCCATCCAGCTCTATATGATTCATTGTTTCTAATCACACATGCAGTTTGAAGTCAACTGTACATTTACATATAATACATTCCAGCTAAATTTGTACATTTCAGACGAAAGGTATCTTTGGAAAAGGCCTGCAGGCCTCTCATTTTCATTGTCTTCCTCTAAAGGTGTAATATTATGAAACACAACCTTTCAGGTGCTAACAATTTCCAGCAGAAACCCACCAGCACATGTTTTGCTCTTGCTCTATTAAAATAAAATGATATAAATTATAATAATAACCATCAGAGAGATACCAGCCTTTCCATTTTGAGAAAAAGAATATAAAAAAATGAGGTCTTCCTCAATCCACATTTCCGAAGCTTCTGACTACTTAAATACCTGACAGTGATGATCTAAAATAAACACCTGGAGGAGCTCTGCTAAAAAATGTACATATACACATCTAATACCTTTAAGTCCTAAACATGTCCTGTCACAACCTCCTGTTTCAACAGGAAATACAGGAACAAGAAAAGAAAAGCATATTTGTTTAGTCCATCTTTAAAGTTGTGATGAAACAGAAGTAGTGTCAGATCTGACATAACATTTTGAATAAAAATGACTTTATACATTTTTTGTATTTTTTTAATTAAACCCGTACATGGATGAATCACACACAATAAGCTCTATAACAAGCACTTAGAAAATAGATAGAAAAAGGGTACATTTTCTTTTTTCTGCTCCTGACTTTAAAGACAGACTTTCATAATGAAACCACAATCTAATATCTGCGCCCAGACTAATTTTGTGTGATGAGCAAATTGATAATGATAATGCATTGAAAAAATCTCTTACTACTGAAGATCAATCAATAGCATTTCACAACCATAAATAAAAGGTAACGTGATATTTAAACAATGAACCATGGGATCAAAGATTAATAGCAATTCACGATTCTCCTATTGACCAGACTCCTGCTAGAAGTGAGTCACACAGAGACAGGAGACAATTTAGCAGCCTGTGCTGAAGGTTGAAGGGCAACTTGGCGCATTATCAATGCAGTTTATTTCTTGGTAGCAAAGAAAATACCATCTGTGAGAGAGGTATTAGAGCAGGAGGAACACTTTTGGACCAGTGCAAGGTGGAAGTAACAATAAAACCTATGGGGTCATACACTAACGTTTAAAAGTCTCTTATGATTACTAAGGCTGCGTTTATTTGATCAAATACAGTAAAAACAATAATACTGTGAAATATATAAACTAGACTTTTCTATTTAAATATATTTAAAAATGTAATTTTTCCTTTGATGGCCAAGCTTAAGTTTTAGCAGACATTGTACCAGCATTCAGTGACACATGAGCTTTAGAAATCATTCTAATATGCTAATTTGGTGCTCAAGAAATATTTCTTAGTATTATCAATGTTGAAAACAGCTGTGCTGCTTTCATAGTTTGGTGAAAGCTGTTATACTTTTTTTCCGGATTCTATGCTAAAAATAATGTTTTGTTTGAAATAGAAATCTTTTATAACATTCTAAATGTTTTCACTGTAACTTTTGATCAAATTAATGTGACAAGAAAAAAAAAAATCTTAATGACCCCAAACTTTTAAACCGTAGTTTACTTTGGCATGCCGTTTGTACTGTCAGAAGAGAACATTATGATTTACCGACTGATGCACAGAATGTCCTGATAAAGATTTAGCTTTAAAAGCTCATATCATGCATTTAGTTTTTTTACTATTTTTCTCCCTCCACTTATAACGTTAGTCATAATGTCATTTTTTGACCCCCTTAAAAAATGTTAAATTATTAAAATGTTTTCAGAAATGTACTTTCGAATGCTTTAGCACACAAGGCTATTTCTGTCACATCCTTGGACATTTGTGTTGTGTTTTCATTCCTCATGTGTTCCGTGACCTAGTTTTCCTCAGTTGCCCTGATTATTCTGTTCACCTGTCCTTGTATATCATCTCGTTTGCTCATTAGTTTGCCTGTCTTTATAAGCCTTCAGTTTCTGTCTACTTGTCGTCCGGTATTGTGAATGTTGCCCCTACAGGTGTCTCCTGCCTGTCTCCTGTTATTTACCTTTCTGTGGATCTATTAAAGACTTTATGAGTGGATCTACATCCTCGTGCGTGTTTAGACCACGTTATGTAACAATTTTAATCTCTATCTTAAATGCAAATGTATGTTAATCCGAACTTTAAGTAACTACATCACATGTACCTTCCATGTAGGTTTAGAGCTGTCCATTCTGTCCACAGCATCCCCATCCACTTGTCCATCCTTTCTCTGTCTCAACATGACCACCTAGATAAACACACCAAACAAAGTCACTCTATAAATGTTTTAAATATGTTGAACTAACCTACAGAACCAGATAACATTTTATGCTACATTAACTGTGTCATAGCACATAATTACTGTTCATGAAGCACAGCAGAGGCAACAATACATTTTTTTTTCAATTGCACATTATGTAGATGTACATTTTGGGTAATAGTGCGATTTAATGGTGTTCCTTTTAATAGCATTTGAGTGATGTTCCTGTCTTCTTAAGGCAGGCGAGGAGTCTTGTGGGAGATAAGATTATACAAACTTCCCATTTTGAGGAATTAACTTATCATTGTGCTTAAAAGCCACATGTTATTAAGGTATAAATGAAATACTGGTGGGCCATTTGCATTTTAATCCTCACATATAAGACCCACTGAATGTGAAAATCGGAGGAAGACAATTAAAATATGTACACATTAATTTGCCTGGCAGTATTTGAATAAAGGGATGTGATTTACATATTCACAAGGCTCTCTTTATTACAGCTCGTTTGTATTGGAGTATTAGAGGAGGCTGACGAGAGGAGGAGTGAGTGACACTGCTTCTTAAAAGTCCCTTAAAACGCTCTACTATATGAGAGCAGCATTCAAGACAGCTACAAATAGACTGAAGAATATGCAGCATTACAATCTCTTTATCTCTGGTAGGAGGACAATAGAATCAGGTTTTTTTTTTTTTTTAATTTTTGTTTTTAGAGTTTTATGACACACAATCCACCACAAGGACCAGTTTACTTCAAGTTATGATGAGCTTGTAGATTGGCAGTTTCAAAGTTGATTCCCCAATATTGGTGATGACCACTTCCTTTGTTTCCTTGCGGCATTAGGTCCTGTTTGTCCTGAGACAGCATAAAATCTTCCCGCTGGTCTTAATGCAGCATCATGACACCCAGAGGCCACCTCACATCCCGCCTCTGCAGTGCGGACTGCAGCCAAAGACTCTTCTTACTCAGCGGATGAAGGAAAAACAGCTTTTTTTTGCCAGTGCATTCAAACATGGTGACTGACCCCACTAGACAGTTATGAATGATGTGATGATTGATTCAGTGGGAGGGTGTAAAACTAGTGCACTAAAGCATGCAGCACTTTTTTTTTAAATAAAGGCCATCTATTTTACATATTATATATGTATTTCTCATTATAGATTCAGTATATGTCTCCCACTTGAGGTTTTTAATTAACTTTTAAAGGGATAATCCACATCTTTGGAACATAAATAAATAAATAATGTGTATAATTTTTTTTTTCATCCATTGAAATCGTTTGCAATCAACGTTTCGGATTACAGAATTGTCATATAAACTTTTAGGTGAACTAGAATTTATGATGCCAATACCGGACAGTGTTGTCGATGGTCGCATAATGTAGTTTGCGCAAAGTCTCTTAATCTGCAGTACCCCAGGCAATTATTGCAAATAGTATCTAAAATATATTCTCATATTCTAAAACTGGATGATGGGCATTTTGTAAAAACAATTAAAGAAATAATTTGATTACTTGTAATTTAAAAATAATGAGTGGTATGTGAAATGTATATTTTATTTTATTCACAAATGTTACAAAACCAGTTAAATGAACATGAATAAAAAGTAAAAAAAAAATAATAAACCATTTAAAAAAGTATGAGGTTACACAGAAAACAATCTATAGAGTCTACAGTTAAATCCATGAATTATGATACTACAGTATGTCAAGTGCATTGGCTTTGTTTAAACTCTCAAAAGCATGTGTGTAATGGAAACAGACAGTGTGTATTCCTGCATGGGTTGACAGCAGGGGGCAGGTGCCCATCAGACAGATGTTAATGAGATCAGCAAATCCATATCATTGTGCATGCATACTTAAACACACACATGCAAAAAAGGGCCGTACCTCCTGACTGGCGGCTGCCAGCTGTCCTTCTAATGTAGTCACCCTTTCAAGAGCCACCCGTAACCTTTCACGCACCTGTGCACATGAAAAACAAAAGAGAGATTAATAGCAAAATGTATACGTGCCAAGACAGCACCCTCAGCATCGATTCCACTTGCAGTCACGAGATCAGCTACTACTAATGTTACATAGTCTTACATAGTCATGACTTTACTTTTTTGAAAAGCATTCATTTGTTTCTTTAAAATATTACAAGCAGAGATGCATGACAGTGCAATTATCACATCGTGATGGCTATGATTAAATTAGATAAACATAAGCTTTACTGTTTTAGAGAGAAGCTCTGCATTTACACATGTAGTTCCTAATGCATTTCTTAATTTACTTCAGCATTTGAGAGCGGCTTGGTTCATTCACTGTAAATCAAGCCGTTCTGAAACACTGATTTGATGTGAACATAGTGCCAAGTTTCAGTCTGACCCTATAATAATAATATAATAATAGAGCTCTGAAATTATGATTCACCATGGCAACAGCATCTGACGAAAAGAAGTCTGCACACTACTGAGTAATAACTTTAATTCTTAATCACTGTTATAATATCAAAGGTAAAAAGTGGCAGAAGGGTAAATTATTTAAGTGATATTAATTTTCATGGTATCCTACAGGCAACATGAACATATAAACATGAAGTATAAAACCATAATTCAATCAAGGTAAAGCTATAAACATAAAAGGTTCATGAGTTTAGGATACATGACTTTACAAGCATTTGCCATATTATAGAAATATAATTCAGTGTCTATTTCAGTTCGCAGCAGCTTTTTCCACAGAGTTTAATGCTCTTTTCACATAATTAAATGTTCTCTAATCCAAACTGTTGCATTTCTTAATTAGAGTAATGAAATTAACATTTGACTTCTACTCCAATAGCAAGAAGGCTCGAAAGAATATTGAAGAATAGATGAAGAGGAGATGGCCACAATACCTGCACTACAAAAAATGCTTTTCTTACTCAATTTTTTTGTCTTGTTGTTTCCAGTCAAAATATCTAAAGATTAAAGAAAAATGACATAAGGTATTAAGTCTTTGAAGTGCATTTTTCTTATTTTGCAAATTACCTGCCAATGGGGTTAAAAAAATTTATCTTGTTTCCATTTCCATTCATATTATTTTTCTTGTTTTACGTAAAATGCACTTAAAAATATACTCACAATATGCATTTTTTTGCAGCATGAATGAATGAATGAGCTATTTAAACATCTCTTGCGCTTTAAAAAAGGGGAGGAGACCAAAATAAACTCTGGATTTAATTATGTAAACCTGCTCCCGACCAGGT
The DNA here is from genome assembly GCF_963082965.1 of Carassius carassius. Lineage (NCBI taxonomy): Eukaryota > Metazoa > Chordata > Actinopteri > Cypriniformes > Cyprinidae > Carassius > Carassius carassius. Next base: position 17,919,812 of record NC_081792.1, on the reverse strand, counting down.
TCACAGAGTATGTTACCATGAGTAAAAGTTACCTCTCTTTCAAAAATGGGATTGACTTGCCTCCGAATTCATGTATTTTTCTTATCGCAATATATATATATATATATATATATATATATATATATATCACTGGAAAACAAAATATAGGAATGTTAGTTTTTTTCCATTATTGTGCGGCCTTAATTACAAAAAAAAAAAAAAAAAAAAAAAAAAAAAAAACAACCTTACTTTTTCATCCAGAGCTTTATGATGCTCAAAGAGGGATTTCAGAGCCTTGAGCACCTCCACCTCACTGGAAACCCCGGACGGTGGAGGAGCTTGCCTCTTCACCACAGTCATCCTGAGGGAACGCTCGTGACGTGACACCAGACACTCTAAGTGCTCCAGAAGTAGCTATTGAACAGCAAAAATGCAGAAACACACAAGCACATGCTAACTCATTTATCGACTAGTCCTGGATCACATGACTTCATTTGTACTTGTTCTATACATGGTTACTGCTACTTATAAGCTCTGTATAGTAACATGTAATGTCCCAGTACATTTTTAAAATCATTCAAGAGTGAAAATATAGTCAACTTTGGGTGCTTTACATTGTAAAAAAATGTCATAAGCGAATCGAACTGGCACTGCGAGTACAAGCAAATCTGCAAGCGAATGAACATCTTTTACAATGTTCATGACAATGAAGCAGCATGAATCTGCCAATGGAGATATGCACATTTCCTTTTCTCCTCTGCATCACTAAAGCTGTGTGAACATCCTCTCCATTCACACAATCTCACACCGTTGAGGTGGAACAATGTTTGGCGAAGCATTTACATAAATATTTAACCACCAAATATTTTTCAGGAGAACTAATTGACTATTAAAAATAATAATAATAATTATAATAATTCCTTACATTTGTATAGCGCTTTTCTAGGCACTCAAAGTACTTTACATTGTCAGGGGGTATCTCCTCATCCACCACCAGTGTGCAGCATATTATTTTCCATTTTTTTAAAATTCTAAAATAATTTATATTTAATTATATTTTTAAAGACCTGACCTAAAAGTTTAAAACATTACATAATAATGACTTATGCTAGTGATAATAATGAAAAGCACCAAACAAAATACTGGGACAAAACACAGCAGTCTGGACTGTACATTCTGTATTGAGATGTCTTTTCAATGTAACACACACAAATATATACTCACCCTGGTATTATTCCTCTCTGCTTTAAGCTCAGATATCTCCTCCTCTTTTTCCAGAAGCTGCTCTCGACACAAATTCAGCTCCTTAGTCAGGGTAGCAAACTCCTGAGAGAAGAGAGAAAAACTGAGATGAATTCATTCTAGGGCTGAAACGATTCCTCGAGTAACTGGAGTAACTCGATTACAATGCATTTTTTTGATCGAGGCAAATTCCTCTGCCTCGAAGTCTCTTTTAATTTATTTTAAATCTCACGTCAGGTTCTTTCGCAATTATTATTTTTTTATGTGACACAACGCATTTATGTCACACACAAAGCGGAAAGAGACACAAGCGATGCGTCCAAAATCGCATACTTGAAGGAGTCAGCAGTGTTTTGATTTGAGGGCGCGGGCAAATGTAAAGAGAACGTCGTGGCGTGTGTCCATTGCAAGATAGAGCTGGCATACCACAACTAGGGCCCTATGATTTCCGTAATGCAGAAAACGCGGAGGGAATCGTGGAATCCAGTCATAGAAACGGATTTTACAGTTTAACGTGGAATGGCACGGAAATTATGGAATTAAATTTAGTTCAATAATAATGAACGTAACTTTATAAAACTGAACGTAACTTTTTCAGAAACTATCAAACATATGCCATTACAAAAGAAAAAAAACACAATGAAAATGAAAAAAATGAACTGTGTAACAAATGTAACAGGCTCTTCAAATATGCTTAATTTTTGTTAATGTTTTACAAAGATTCGCTTTAAGATTTTGACGCGCGAATAATTCGCGCGATGGTTTTATTTTTTGATCAGCTGTTTGTGTAATGAGTGCTTTCACACCGAACGCGAATGTGCTGAGGCGATTTTTTTTTTTTTTTTCCGCTTCGATGTCGATTTTTTTTTTACTTTTGAGGCGACAAAAAGACTTCAGCCAATCACATACAAGGAAACAAAGGTGACGTCACAGCAAAAATGACGGATCTTCTGATTATTTGTTTGTGTGTTCTATGGGCTGATGTTTTTAAGAGGACAGCTCACCTTAAGCAGACTGCCAGACGCTGCTCCGGATCAATTGGTTCCCTGAAGTTTGTGGTTTGTCTCGTCAGATGCAGTGCCACTATCTGAAGGAGCTCCTCGAATTGTCCCACAGACATCCGAAAGTAAGTGCGGAACCGGACATGATAAAGTTTTAGCTCCTGTACAAGATTGGCATACTCCCCTTCAGACTCTCTGTTCTTTAGGACTAGGTGCACCCAAAACCTTCTTTTCTGTCTTTTAAAGAAAATGAAAAGCTCGTCTTCACTGGATGATGATGTTGAAGTGTCCATTTTCTCAACTGTCGGCGCGAAAGTTTTGGAATGTTGAAGCTCTCTGAACGTCACAGACATCGCAAATTCGCGTCGCGGCTGATGTGAATGGTTTTGACGCGAACTATTCGCACACGAACTATTCGCTTTTTCGTTTCGCTTTTTCGTTACGCATCCGGTGTGAAAGGGCCTTTAGTTAGTTTTTCATTTTGACCATAGACTGTATAAAAACATGGACGTAGTGTCCGTGACGTCACCCGTAGTCTCCTGAAGTGTGTTTTTGAAGCCTAAAGTGTGTAAAGCGGGCCGTCGCCATCTTGGCAGCACGTCACCGCGCGACTCTGCCGGACAATCAAAAATGGGCAAAAAGGCGGGAGCTAGTTGCTGAAGCCACAACCACCTAGCACGACGGCAGTGTCAGCAGCGGCAATCCACCTGTCACTCAAGTGGCTACGCCCTTAATTATGCAGAACTTTAAGTCTTAATATAATTTAAACGGATGAGTTATAAAAAAATTCACCCCCCTCACAGTTGTCATGAAGGGCAAAATTAGCTATTTAGACCAAAATCATTTTTTGAACCAGGCTGTAAACATGTTTTTTCCTGCTGTAAAGTTGGGCATTTTAACATTGGGAGTCTATGGAACTGACTCCCTTTTGCAGCCAGCCTCAAGCGGCCAGTCGATGAATTGCAGTTTTAGTCACTTCCTTATTGGCCTCACGAGAGAGAGCGGGAGGTTGGCGCTCGGTTTTGACACAAACTTCTCGTGGGGGCGGGGTTAACAGTGATCTACTCTGATTGGATAGTGAGCTTTTGATGGACAGGTGCTCTCTGACCGGGAAGTACAGACGTCACTCAGTGGCGCCAGAGAGTGGCGCGCATATTGGAAAGCTACTTTTTTAAGGTTTAATCACACAACATATCTACCATGTTTTATTTTTAATAGTAAATCCTCTTTGTTTACCAAAAAGTTAAGTTTGCTTAATTATCAATAATTAAAAGATAAATTAAATTAATGTTTTATGTGTTTAATGTTTAATGTGCATCGCAGAAAATGCTTTATTTAAAACCCCAACTGAATGGCACTTAAATGCACTTAATTAACCTGTCAACTTTATTGTCATTGTTCACAGTACAAGTACAGACAGAGAAACAATGGGTAATAATTAAATGTTTATTTTTGATGTATGCATTGCATTCTATGCATTTAAAAAGTAAAAAAAAAATTTTCTAAAAAAGGAAACTTAGTTGTTCATTTTAAGAGACCCAGGAGTCTTATTTACTCTTGCATAATTAACATTGCACTTTAATTAAGCAAAAACACATTTTATCCGATTACTCGATTAATCGATGGAATTTTTGGTAGAATACTCGATTACTAAAATATTTGATAGCTACAGCCCTAATTCATTCATTTGAAATAAATGCACACTAACATGGCACTGTTACGGCGAACTAATACACAACACCCCTAATGTGGTTTGACCTGTTTGTTGTTTTTTATTCAGAACGATTCTTCCAGTACAATACGGATCTACTCCGAATGATAATAACTCATTCACAGATCTCGTTTTTGCATTTTCTTTCAAACAATCACATATAATACTGTATGTTACTTACTGATCTATCTTTACAGTCTCCCTTAAATGGCCCAAGGGACAACAAGAATGAATAGTCATGGCCCATAGAGCTCCAGAGGTAGTAACGCTTCAAAATCCTGATCAGACAATTTTTTGCCTTTTGTTGATCAGGGCCACTTAAACACAAGAGCACACAGATGGATGGCACTCATTTTTAGATTCAGATATGTCTCAGTCAGCCAGCACAAACACCAAATCACCAGTCACTTTGTAAGAAAACAGAACACATTATTTCGTTACTTATAAATATTACTCATGTTTTTTTATTCACATATAAGTGGTCACATGTAAATACACTGATGGTTGTGACATTATAGCCAAAATATTAGAATGAAACATTTCTGTGTAATGGTGCACATTCACCATTGCGCTGCTGAATTTCACTTATGAAAATCCAGTCATTTCAAAAGAAATTTACATGATTGGGGATTCTAAAACACCCAAGATTTCTTTCCAAGAATTCACTTTGATCACACCTTTGACCTACGTCAAATTATTTCGTTTCAAAAGTGCAAGAGAAAAGTTGTGCTTTATAAATATATATAATAATTAAATAATTAATAATTAAATATTATATATATATAAATAATTATAAATATATATAATATTTAAAGGGAAGTCGTGGCCTAATGGTTAGAGAGCCGGACTCCCAATGGAAAGGTTGTGAGTTCGAGTCCCGGGCCGGCAGGAATTGTGGGTGGGGGGAGTGCATGTAGAGTTCTCTCTCCACCTTCAATACCACGACTTAGGTGCCCTTGAGCAAGGCATCGAACCCCCAACTGCTCCCCGGGCGCCGCAGCATAAATGGCTGCCCACTGCTCCGGGTGTGTGCTCACAGTGTGTGTGTGTGTTCACTGCTCTGTGTGTGTGTGCACTTCGGATGGGTTAAATGCAGAGCACAAATTCTGAGTATGGGTCACCATACTTGGCTGAATGTCACTTCACACTCACACTCACACTCACACTATATGTCTTAAAAGAGACAACACACAGCCTTTAACAGGATAGTTCACCCATAACTGTAAATTCTGTCAGAATTTACTTTCAAATCTTTTTCTTTCTTCTGCTGCTTATGCTGGTAACTAAAAAAGTTGACGGTAGCCATTGACTTCCATAGCATTTTTGAAACAACTTCCTATCCTTGTAAGTTGTAACTAGCCTGAGACTTCACTTGCGAATCAATGAGATGAAGCTATAACAGCAAATGAGCCACTTTATGCAATACATCCCACTAACATTAACACTGCTCATTTCTCGAGCAGCATGAAGGAAGACACACTCTGAATTTCAGCTTTCTGCCTCTCAGTCCCACCGGCATCCGGGCTGCAATCTTGCGTGGCTCAATTGCTTCATTCTCTGAAGTGCCCTGGCTAGGCCTCTGGCATTAATCCCATTTAACCCAGCTGTTCATTGCAGTCTTTTGGGAAACTTTCAGGGCACTGTTGAAGCATGTCAACACCCCTCCTATTTCAGCATACATGCATTCATACGCTCTTTAATTCAAGTGGACAAAATACTAGGGGGCTGAAAAAAAGAGCCACATGGATTTTCTGTAGATGGGGAAATTATGAGAAGAACTGTCGTTTATGCTGTGGCAACAGGGGGATATTAAATTATTTTGCAATGGTGGAGCATTAACAATCCTAGGATGGATGCGGATGGGTTTAAATCTTAAAATGTCTTAAATAAAATAACCTCAGCTTTCAAAATAAATCACATGGATTTACCACCCAGGACCACATGATCACAAACGCTTTCTTAAAGAGATCGTTTTGCCATTATTTACAAGCTGTTCCAAAGAAGATATTTTGAGTTTCTCAATTTTCTAAAAACAAAATCTCGTTTTTTAATCACTGGAAGTCAGTGGTGTCCAGTGGTGTTGTTTTGGACCCCACTCACTTTCATTATGTGGACAAAAACTGTTGAAACATTCCAAACACCTTCTTTTGTGTTCCACAGAAAAAAAGAAAGAAATTCATACAGGTATTGAGAATGATTATATAATGACAAAACGTCATTTTTGGGAGAACTGTGCCTTTTTGAGCATTACATCTTCCATCTGGAGGCCTCTCTTGTCATAATGACTCTTGATTCTTGCTAATGAAGAGATGACTACACTGACAGTGAGTTATATATATATATATATATATAAGTATTCAGGTTATTGGGTCAACTATGATTTCCATGCTAAATGAAAACTTTTGAGGTCACACATTGTGTTAGTGTGCAGTTTTTTGAATAACACTGCTTGCGTTCAGTTGTTTTTTTTCTCACAGAAGTTGATGAATAGTCAGAAAGCAAGTTCAAATCCACCAGCAGACGTTGGATCTTCCCGCCAATCATTACAAGAATCTAAAATGCAATTGAAAACATGTATTTGGGGTTTGTCATCAGTGATTGCTGTTTCAGTGCTGAATTCAAAGGTAAAATGTATCTCCCAACTATAGAAGTAATACAAGAGGATTTTCCGTGCTGATGTTTTGCATTTGAAACCAAGGATTATATTTGTATTGTGATTTATAAGCATGAAAAGCTGAAATCCCTCCAAGTATCTGACTTACTTTATCATCTAGAACTTGGGGTACTGCTTAAATGTGGTAGCAATAAGCTTTTCAGCTCACCCCAACAACTATCAATGCAAGAAATTAGTCTCTTTGCAAAACACACACACAGACACAAATACACAAAGAGGCACAAACAGATATGAAATCAGATTGTGCATTTGATTCATGGTACTTCCAAATGTCATTCTTAACTTGTTACATATATGATATCTGGTCATAAACACCTGAATCGGATTCTCATATTAAATATTTTCATGCTGTGTAAATGTGGGATGTGACAACCAATAAATGGTCAGTAATAAAATTCTGCACTTATTTTGCCTAATAAAAAATGTTTAAACCAGTCATTTGAAATGACACAAGTTAATTTAGGTATCACAATATTATACTATACAGTATGAAAAGTATATATTAATATTATTTTCATATTTGCTAAAGATTACATTTAATGTTATAATTAAATTACTACTGCTTTTAAAGATTAACTTTAGGTGCATGTTAAATGATGGCAAGGTAATCTCAGAGTAAAAATAGGGGCAATAAGCATGCTTAATGAAATGCCCAATATTAGTTTATAACCATTATAGTCCTAATATTCTGTGCTTCCCTTATATATATATATATATATATATATATATATATATATATATATATATATATGTGTGTGTGTGTGTGTGTGCATCCTAAACAGCATACATTACATACACTACAATGGTGCCTTCAAACACTATTGGTGTTAAAACATAATATTTGCAACAGCTGTGATAACTATATGCCATTTACAAGCACAGAACTATGAAAACTTTCCAGGTGAATGCTATATGAAAAGCAAATCAGTCATACTGAGACATAATTCACATGCAGGCTGTGCCTCTGGAAACACTACCTTCATTTATGCTCCACCTTCCACTGTCTGTCTTTGTGTTTAACAACCATTTTATCAGCAGAGAAAATTTTATCACCAGCATAATCACCATTTTACTGAAAAGAAAGGAAGGCATGACTGGAAAGGAACACTACTAATTTTACACGTCCTTTTTTATGCACATCTATCATGTAAAAATAGTGAGAATATAGTTGTTAGCGGATGAGGGGTGAGCTCTGTTCTGTATCTTTTTGTCTCATGAGAACACTTTTGATTCCTATTAGTTCTTAAAATACTGGATACAAACTATAAAACTCTTATTTTTCTGTTATTTCCATTGGTTTTGAGGGCTTCCTGCATAATTTAAAACATTTTCTAGGGCAAAAAAAAAAAAAAATGCTTTCAAATCAAGACGATGTTTTGCACTGCAGCTAAACTCACTTTTAGGGTTTCTCAATGACAAAACGTCCTGCAAAATGTGATGTACTGATAAAAGAAAGAAAAATCCAATGTCGGACAGCAGCGTGTGACCTTGTGAGACGGCTGTCAGCAGGTGAGCATGTTGAGCTCAGACATCTCCAGGGATTTCTCTATGTTTGGTTGGTAAAAGCCTTGGGATTTAGTAATGGAAGGAATACTGCCAAATACAGCAGCGATTCTGAGCACAGGATTAAGTCATACTGCAGTCTGCACCAACAGACGACACTCACATAAACATATCATAGAAACTATTCAATATGCCACAAATGGTTTCCATAGTATACTATAGATTTAACAGCATATTTAGAAACTGTTGTATGATTTGACACCTGATATGCTTTAGTTAAAAGTGATTTTGTGCTTCTTAAACAACTCATATGAAACTTCTTTTTTTCTAATAGAACAGTTGTAGGTTAATGTAATCTCAACATTGCTGCCACAATGTATATTTACTTACTGTATATCTCATAAAATATACTTTGTCTTGGCCCCTGATATAACTGTTTTCTCATCTGAGTGACATTTTAAACATTTGTTAGAACTGCTATTTATTTAATTAGGGGTAAAACATTTTGAATAAAAAATTATGATAAAAAACAAATAAAACTGTTACTATAAATTTCAGAGTAGATACATGTAGATAACAAGTTGAAAAGAAATAAAAATAAAATAAACATTTCAAACCAAATAAAGTACACTGAGCTATGACTGAACTTCTAGTGAACATATTTTGTAATGTTCACAACGGCCGTTCTCTGTTGTTGACTGAGACAGATCAGTCAAGCCTTCCCCAATGAGCACATTTACACACACACAACAAAAAGCTAATCTCAAAAATCAGCTCATTAAAAAACTTTTTTTTTCTTGCATAGAAATGAGTTAACCAACAATGCAAGAAAAACTTGTTTACATGAGTCTGTGCTCCAGTCTTGATGTCACAATCAATTGTGTGCATAAGTAATAAGTTTTCATACATCATTCATTACTGTCTTTTCTACAATCAAAAAAATGTGGTGTTGGCTTAACCATAACCAGTTTAAGATGCAAATGTAAATGCACTCGATGGAATAAAAAAAGAAGAAGAAATGTAATATAATTTACATTAATAAATGTAAAAACAGGACTTGTGAATCAAGAACGTCAGACTACATAACATAAATAAATTAAATGTCAACATATGAGGTGTTTTGGTGATTGAAGGCTCAAGTCTTTAATATCACAAAGAATTTTTTCAAGCATGATGCTAATTTTTTCCTATTAAATGCTTTTATATAAATTCAGTTTAGACAGCCACCCACAGGTCAACTGACCAGCACAAAACTGCTGTAACTTCATGAACTTACATTAGTTATGAGCGTAAACAATGTTTCAATGTTTCTACTTCTACTAAACTTATAAGCAGTATAATTAGAAATGTTTAGGCTGTGCCGTCTTTCCAATCCAATCTCATAGGAGAACTGAACTATTTTGAGAGGTGGCAATTTCACATGAATCTATACAATGTGAATCATGCAAACGTACAAATGTATGATTTTTATTTTAAAAAGCATGAAAGTCCTTCTCATCTAACCGTCACTGGGGTGTAAGCAGAAAAGACATTAAAACATACAACTGAGATTGTACAAATTCATATGAATTAGCCACCAAATAGCTATATTTAATAGCTATAGCTAAATTTACACAGAGAAATGAATCCAACATCTAACAGTAATCTAACTGAATAAGTCAATACGTCTGGAGATGGGAGGGAAATTAGAGCTATAAGAATTAATTAACCACCTCAAGCTATTAGTGAGATGGCTATCTATCACTTTAAATAACTGAACATCTTGACAGTCCATCTCCAGTGGGCATTGCAGAGTACAAAAAGCAGACTGGATCTGTTGGCTTGATGTTGATGGGTTAGTAAGGCCTGATGTTAAATTATTTCATACCACAGCTGCTCTCTTTGGCTCATCTTCCCCTTGGCCCAGTGCAAAGAAGGAATTTTGGAAAATATACAAAACCTTATGCTCAATTAGCTGCTAATGGATTGATTCCTCTAAAACACAGCATCTCCTGTGGGATCAGAATGGATTAGGGCCATGCGCTTCCAGGGCTGGATTCAGTCAGGCAGAGCGCAGAGAAAGGCATGATAGTTTAGGACAGCAGTGTCCTAAACACCAACAGGATGCCTGTGGGCAGTGGAACAGGTGAGGCAGAGGCGAGGGGTTAGACTTTTAGAATGGCATTTACTGAGCTCATCTTAGTTCCAATGCATTCTGAATAACTCTGCTGTGGGTCAGTACTTGTATGGCATAAATTTCAAATGATCAAGACGCTCTAAAAAATATTAGTCAGATAATGACATCCTGCAGATTCACAGCTCATTTCCTAAAGGGATTATATACTCAGCCTTTATAAAATCTACCAATAAGGTTTATATAAAACTTAATAAAAATGACCAGTTTTTGTCACTTTGCTCATTTTTGGACAGAACACGCTGAAAGTAAACTCATGCCATGCGAGAGTATAGGCAGAGCAGTTAACATTCAATCGACTGCGGACAGCATAGATGGTTTCATTGACAAACTGATGTGAAAATTACACCAATCACTCATCACTGCAGTATTTAAAGTAAAATATGCACAGAAAATGTCACTTTCCTCCCTGATTGGCCATAACCCTGACCTGATGCAAAGACTTCTGTCCAGGTCAGGGTCAGAGAAAAGTTCTAAATCATTTGCAACAGGAACAGGTTACTATAGTGAAATAAACTAAAACCAAAACCATGTGGGATACATATATCTGAAATAAAAGAAATGTTCACTAAAATAAGCTAAAATATAAAAAAGTTTAACTTATTTTATTGAATTAATAAAAAAAACTATATATATATATATATATATATATATATATATATATACAGTACAGACCAAAAGTTTGGACACACCTTCTCATTCAAAGAGTTTTCTTTATTTTCATGACTATGAAAATTGTAGAGTCACACTGAAGGCATCAAGGGCTATTTGACCAAGAAGGAGAGAGATGGGGTGCTGCGCCAGATGACCTGGCCTCCACAGTCACAGAAGGCAAAAGGGCCAACAAGTGCTAAGCATCTCTCAGGGGACTCCTTCAAGACTGTTGGAAGACCATTTCAGGTGACTACCTCTTGAAGCTCATCAAGAGAATGCCAAGAGTGTGCAAAGCAGTAATCAAAGCAAAACGTGACTACTTTGAAGAACCTAGAATATGACATATTTTCAGTTGTTTCACACTTTTTTGTTATGTATATAATTCCATATATAATTCCACATGTGTTAATTCATAGTTTTGATGCCTTCAGTGTGAATCTACAATTTTCATAGCCATGAAAATAAAGAAAACTCTTTGAATGAGAAGGTGTGTCCAAACCTTTGGTCTGTACTATAACACATACATATATTATTATTTTTAAGTGTCTTTTTAAGTGTTAAAGACATTTAATTCTCAATGTCACACCTACAACTCATGTAAATAAAGTGCATGATTAACATGTCTTAAATGTGCATGGACCATTACACCACATCTCTAACTTGCCTGCAGAAATTCTAATTTATAATATCAAATGTAAGCCTCTTGTCTCACATTTGAATGCAGATTTATGGATGAAGTATCAGATAACACTGAGAATCCTAGAGCTGATCTAGGATCAGATTTTGTTCCATCACTACTGATCTGGATACATGCTAAAGAGACTCAGCTGATCAGAAAACAGGATGCATATGTGAATAGAAATGAGTGTTTTCAACACCTCCACTTCCGTCTGAGGTGTGATATCAGTACCATGGTAACGGTGGCTTGAACTCATCTGCTGTTACCAGCCCTGCCAATGAAGCAGAGAGCAACAGCTCCCTGAACTTTCTGTGGCAGCCTGTGCCACTAAACTATGCCCTAACATATACAACTGGGCTTAGAGTCTCAGCAGATGCCACAATTCATCAATGAACTGTCTAAAGAGACCATTATCACATAAATATCAATTACAACAGGCTCTTCTGAATATTTTATTCTGATTGGTCATTGGTATTCTATAGTACTATCCAAGGGAACCAGTTTCCTACACAGCTGTGCTAGTGTGATGTGTCTCATGCACTCTGTCTCTTTCTTATCACATTCTTTCTTTCTTTCTTTCTTTCTTTCTTTCTTTCTGCAAGGACAGAAAGGGGGGTTAATAAGGACAACATACACTCCGATAACAATACAGATAATATCATCTCAGTTACATATGTAACCCTCGTTCCTTGAAGGAAGGAAAGGAGACGTCATGTCAGTAATGACCAACGAATTTGGATCTCTCTTAGAGAGAACAATCCACTTCGAGTGTAACTAAATGAGCCAATGCACATTGGCATGCGATGATTGCATCCAGCTGTCGCTGATCACATCGTGAGCATAAAAAGGCAGCAGGTGCAATGCACACTAGGTTTTTGCTGAGGAGCCGAGCCAGTAACCCGGATGCTCAGCGGTGGTACAGCAGCTGTGGCGACGGGACATGACATACTTAACCGAGATATTCCCTTTCAGTCTGTCACTCTCGACCTCTCGTTGGCAATGACTGATGAATTGAGATTCCTACCAAAACCCATGGATGCTGCCCCTTCCAGTGTCCTATGTGAGCCTCCTGTGCCCCTTTTTCGGTGTAGGCTGGGGCTCGCAACAAGAACGCCAGTCACTGTTGTTGTAGCATTACCCCCTCAGTGAGATTGGATAACACTGGGAAAACCTTCCCGTTCCACTTGGAACAGGAACGTTGCGGAAGCCCCATCCTTCCCGAAGTAGGTTTTAAAAGCACTTACACATATGAACAAACATTTAGGTGCATATGGAAGATTAGAGGTGATTGTAACTCTCTTTGAAAATGGCAGAAAGTATGCCGGGGAAACATAGGCTTTGAGGTTATACTGGGACTTTACACATATAGGATCCACTTATGTCTTTACATATGGAACCCAGCCCTCAACTGGTTCTCCCGGGTTCATCAAGTGAGGGTGTGGCACCAGACGTTCTGCCACATCTGGCTGCTAAGGAGATAGAAGAGCTCGACAGTGTCTAAAGTACGGACTCTCTGGAGCAGTTTAGCAAGCCAACACTCAGTGCTTCTACCCGTTTGAGGTGAGAACACAGGAGGATGCCGGATCCACACAAAAGTTATAGAATCTAGCAAACGTGTAGGGTTTGCTCAGCCCAAACCTCTACAAATATCAGTGAGGTGGCACAAGCCGGCGCCCAGAATGAGGCAACACTTCTAGAAGAGTGCGCTCACACCCTGAACAGGCAGGGCAAACCCTGTGCCTGATAAACCAGGGTGATGGCATCTACCATCCAGTGGGCCATCCTCTGCTAGGAAACGGTCTCCGTAACAGACAAAGAGCTAATCTGAGGTCCTGAAACTTTGCGCCCAGTCTACGTACCATCTTAAGGCTTGGATGGGATAAAGCAAAGGTAGGGCTGGGTCTGCGTCCTCCGGGGGTAGCGCTTGGAGGCTCACCAACTGATCCCTAAAGGGAGTAGTGTGAACCTAGGGCACACAGCCAGGCCAGGCTTTAGGATTACCTGGGAGTCAGCAGGCCCAAACTCTAGGCATGAATCGTTGACCAAAAATGCGTGCAGGTCCCCTGCCCTCTTCATGGAAGCCAGTGCAAGCAGGAGCAGTGTTTTCATTGACAGAAACTACAGCTCAACTGACTCAAATTGGCCCTGCTGTAGTGCTTTGAACACTAGAGACAGGTCCCAAGAGGGTATATATGGTGTCTGGGTAGGATTTAACCTTTTTGCCCCCCTAAGGAACCTGATGACCAGGTCATGCTTACCTTCCGACTTCCCTTCCACGAGGTCGTGATTGGCAGCAATTGCAGTGACATAGACTTTAAGGGTGGAAGGACAGCACAAACCTGATCGGGCATCGGGCATCTCCGGGGGTCTTCTTGGCGAAAAGAACACCACTCAATGAACAGGTTCCATGTCGATGCGGAAGCATGTCTCGTAGATGGTGCTCATGCCGAATTTGATCATGTCGATTACCTCTTGGGGTAGGTCACTTAGAACCTGCACGTTCTGTCCATAGACCAGAACAGCTTCCGCATTTGACACATATCAGAAGTGAGAGAAAAATGTATATTACATTTGAAATATGGATATTGCATGCAATGACTTTATTAACCCCTGGAGCTGTGTTGAGCACGTTTTATTATGAATGCGCATGCTTTATTTGAAGACTTGTGGACTGTTCAACTGCAACACCCACTGACTGACAATAATAGAGCTTGAAATAGCCAGGAACATTTTTAATATAACTCTGACTGTATTCGTCTGAAAGAAGAAAATCATATACACATAGGATGGTTCGAGGGTGAGTAAAACACAGTCTAATTTTCATTTTTAAGTGAACCAACACTTTAATAACAATATATATTGAGAGACAATGTAATGTGCAAATGAATTTCAAAGCATGCTCAGTTGCAAAACGAAAATTTGAAAATTTAATGCAAAAGAAACAAATTATTATTATTATTTTTGTTGTTGTTGTTGAAAAAGCTTTTTAAAAAGTTTACCCAATTTAATTATAATTATTATTATTATTATTATTATTATTTAATCTGACCATCCTGTTGGGTTTATTTTGCTGACTACATCACCCCTCACACAACATTACATTACACTGAAGTCAATGCATCATAAATGTTTAGAACCATCCAGTTCAGTTATTCATTCCTTTACAGATCTGCCAAAAAAATTAATAATAAAATAAAATAATAAATAATAAAAAATCAGAATTAAGTGTTGGTCTGTAAAATGTCAGAAGAGGCAGGCACCCGATAACTGAAAAAGGTTTTGGCACAGGGCCTCAAGAATGAATCAGTCTTACACAAATTTAATTAGGAGCAAAGGCAACAAAAGCTAAGTTGACAAAGTGCCAGGATGCACATTTACTGAAGTGTATCACAGACACAGGGACACGGCTCAATGGGACCAGTTCTGATCCTACAGCCCAAAGCAGAGATTACAGAGACAGAGACTCTGTATTGACAGAGAGAGAAAGAGAGGATAAGAACAGAAAACCACACAGACAAAGAGGCCACATTTACACCGTCAAACAACTCTGATACAATTCTGATAGTTTCATCTAAATCTGGCATAGATCAGATCTTGTCTGTTTGAATCCTAATTCAAATGTGACATAATTAGAATACTTAATATTAAAATATTTCAAGATTTTTCAAGATTTTCAAGAATAAATGAACACTTTCATTCAGAAAGAATGCAATAAATTGATGAAAGCTGATAGTAAAGAAATATTACTTTTCCTCTTTTACATTTACATTTTTAAATAAATGCTGTTCTTTTGAACTTTCTATTAATAAAAAATCCTATTAAAAATGTATCTTGGTTTCCAGAAAAATATTAAAAGCAGTTCTGTTTTTAACATTGATAATACTAAGAAATGTATCTCGAGCAGCAAATCAGCATATTAGAATGAATTCTGAAGGATCATATGATACTGAAGACTGGAATAATTTTGCTGAAATTCAGCTTTGTCACCCACAGGAATACATTACTTTCTATAATTCCTTAAAAATGTTATTAAAATTTTTACATTTTACAATATTAAATAAATGTAGCTTGGTGAGCAAAGAGATTCCTCCAGTAAAATTGTTTCAATGGAAGTGTCTAAAGTTTAAAATAGTTAAAATGTGAAAAAAAAGAATATAACTAAATAAGCAAAATAAAAATAAAACATTTGGCAAATAAAAATACTTTCATGGTTTTTATCCCAGTGTGTGCAGAAATTTTAGTTTCAGCCAAAAATTTGGGTATCACTACTTAAGACTTAAACAGATTGGATAAATTTGGACATGTGTCAAAATTTGGATCTGTGCTGTGAAAATGTAGCAAGTGAGATACAGTAAGACAAAGAAACAAATACAGAGAGAAAAGCAGAGAAGGAGAAACAAACAGTTCACAGAAAGAAGGACAGATTTCTCATCAGACCGAATCGGTCAGTCACACTCTAGTGGAGGCAGATGCCTTGAAGGTGCTGACAGATGTCGTTCTCACCGGTGAACTCCAGTAACGTCCAGCACAGTCATTAGGGTCACAGAGAACAAGACGAAACTCATCTACTTGCATTCAGCAGGAATATAAACTCTGCATTCTAGATACAGCTGGCTTGCCTGAGTGAATTATGGGTAAAGATACACCAAGACTTAAACTGAGCCCAACACTGAAAGCGAATCTGTCAGGTGATGTGACACAACATGACCAAGGGAACCGTCACATCCACACCATCAGCTCATCCAGAATTGTCTGGAGTTTGGCTCTTTCATGCATCACAGACGTACTGTTTCTGACAAGCTTTAAAGTGCCTTTGGTGAGATATAGAGAGAATATCCGTCATCAGATACAGTGGAGAATACAAAAGACAGTGTCATTAACTCCTGACTGAACCAAAGACAGTTCTCCACAGTCCCCAACAACTTTTACATCAGCTTACCTCCTCTATCGCTTCTGTTGTTCTCTTCTTCAACCCAAAATAGCTTCAGTCATGTACTCCTCATTATTAAACAACAAAATAAATGTTTCTGTCTCAAGAAAGGTGGCTTGGATTCCCTCCAAATCTCTCTCTCTCTCTCTCTCTCTCTTCTCGAGAAAAAACTCAAAAGGTTAACTGCGGTAAGTGTGGTTTCAGAATGCATCTCAACACAGGACACTGTGTCTCTATGTACAGAGAAAAGTGCAGCATGGAGGTTCACATTCATCGCTAGACATCAACGACATTTGTGGCATGGCCAATTAGAGCCAGAGCGTAATGCAAAACTACCTTTAATTGTAAAAAAATCTAAGCACAACCATGTTTGTGGGATTTTAAATTTGGCTATTAAATGTCATCAAGTTTTGCTAGAAAAGATAATAAAATGAACATTTTACTTAAAATTATGCCAAAAAAATAACATCAGTTACATTAAAAATAATGCATACAAAACATTTCAGTATAACAGCAAGTTTTACGTTGTAAGCTTTGGCTTTATGTAAATGAAATTGTGTCCATTGCCGCTGACATGATACTCATTAGTGTGCATCTTGTTTTAGCTGTGTATGACACATAATGCAACACCAGTGCTTTGTTAAGGCTGGCTACAGAAGGTTACAGATACAAAAACGAAAATACCAAATGTCAATTGCCTTGCAAGCACTGTACCAAGCCTACACACAAAGTCAACATCACATGCAGACAGTTATCATTAAGAAGCATAGCACCAAAGACAACAGCTTGTCTTTAAAGGCAGAGTTCACCAAAAAATTAAAATTCTGTCATTAATTACTCACTCTCATGATGTTCCAAAGCTGTAAGATCTTCATTCATCTTCGTAACATAAATTAAGATATTTTTGATGAAATCGAGAGCTTTGTGTCTGCATAGACTGCAACAGAACTACCACATTCAAGGCCCAGAAAGGTAGTAAGGAAACCGATAAAATGATCTTTGTCACAACAGTGGTTCAAACTTAATTTTATGAAGCTACAAGAATACTTTTTGTGTGCAAAGAAAACAAAAATAACAACTTTTTTCATCAATTTCTTCTCTTCCAGACAGTCTCCAGCACCATTCAAAAAAGTACCAAAACACATTTGTGTGTATTCCTCTGCTTATAAACAAGGAGCTGCACATTCGTGTTATATGTCAGAACGCCGAATGGCAGCAGGCCTTGAACAAGGTAGTTCCGTTGCTGCCTATGCAGGGTCAGAAAGCTCTTGGATTTCATAAAAAAAAAATCTTAATTTGTGTTCCGAAGATAAACGGGTTTGGAATGACATGAGGGTGAGTAATTTATGACAGAATGTTCATTTTTGGGTGAACTATCCCTTTCATTAGTAATAACACAGATGCTGGATGTTGAAAGATGCTACTGAACTGGGCCTAAATGTGAATCTGGCACTGTGATAATAACAGTTTGGAACAGCGTGTACAGATATTCAAAAGGGCACTTATATATACAGTATGTGTATGTGTGTGTTTGTATATAAAAGTTAATGTATATTATTTAATATTTTTATTTCTCTCTATATATATTTATTTTCTTAAAATAGAGGAGAATATAGAGGAGATAATTAAAAACAAAAAATATTTTATTTATTGCTGCAGTGATGGTTTGTGTGTTCAGGCAGCAACTAATCAGCAATAAATCATGTACAATTGCGAAATTTTCTTACTCCGTATTCTTTGCTCAGTAGAAACATCTAAGCATCCTTAATTAAAATAAATTTACATGAAAAAGAAAGCGACATAATATATTAAGACTTTCAGGAAAATATAGCTTAAGTTTATGTTTCTTTTAAGCATAAACCATAAAACAATTTAGTGGACAGTTAATTTGCCAACTGGGTATGAAAAACAAACCAGTTTAATGAAAGAAGAAATATGAGAAGAGATTCTTCCCTCACACATACCACTGGAAATAAGCAACACGCACATATACGCACACACACACACACACACACACACACACACACACACACACACACACACACACACACACACACACACACACACACACACACTTTGCTGTTTTAATACACCACTTAGAATGGCCTGTTTCCCTGCTTTGAGTTAATTTAATACTCCCTAAACCTGCAATGTAAGCAATTGAAATAGCCACTTAGTCTGCTTTTCCTCTTGTGAATTCTTTTCGGAATGACTCCGTGCAAGAACTCCCATGTAGGAAAAAGGTTTAAACGAGGAACACCTCGGACAGCTAACACACCGCTCGGAAACACCTTGCGCATGTTTAAGCAGCCAGCCAATGGGTCACTGCCCCTCACCTACCTGATACATGTATGTGCTTAAGTAGATCCCATTGTGTAGTTGGGTCTTCGGAGAGGTGAGGTTCATCTCGCAATAACCATATCAGAACCTGGTTTGGATCTGCGAACCCCCGCAGCTAAGAGAGAAGGGGAGGGTCGAAAAAAAACATAGAGAGAGACAGAGAGAGAAGAGATATCTCCCTATGTCTCTAAATCCCTGATGGATGGATGACAGTAAGCTAGAGAATAAATTAAAGTCTTTGATGCCGGCTCTGCTTAGCAGACAGCGGCGCACAACTCTGCGGACTGAGACCCACATGGAAACGAGAGAGAGACTGAGAGAGAGAGAGAGACATGGAGAGGGATGAGTAAATAGGAGTAGGAGAGGGAGTGAAGCAGGAAGAAAGGATGCTATACAGTGCAAACAGAGAGGGAAATAGAGCGAGGGACTGGATAAAGACAGAGATGTGTCAGAAGAGAGAGGGGAACAGAGAATGAGGACAGGAGGGACACCAACACAGAGTTTTGACAGAGCATTTACTGGCACATGAGGTTACATGGAGACAGAAAGAGTTCAAAACAGGGCCTCCTTTCATTGACATCCCAACCTTGTAATGGCTTCATCAAAACACTCTGATACTCTGTCCAGCATTGGTCTCAAATGACATGGTTTTATTTGGGACATCCATTTATGTCATGCAGCCTTCATTAAGAGTTCACATAATGTCCACAAAGTATGAGCTCTAGAAACAAGAGACAGAGGCTTAGGTTTAAAATAAGACTAAACATGTCAGTTTATAATGAGCAACTTTCCATGGTCTAACACAATGTACAAATTGCTCTCACACAGACATTTAAGGGCAGGTGAATCAGACATGGATGACACCACAATAATAGATCAGGGAGCGATAGAATAATGACTCAATCAAATCTGACCCGGGTCCTGTCCTGAAGCCATTCCCCCTCTATCTCCCTCTGTTTTCATGCCAAAATCTCCACTGGGTAACGTAATAAAGGGGAAAAAAGTGCGCCCAAACTCTCAGAAGGTGTCAAGCACATGAAGCAGTAGTTCTATAGCAAGATATACACTTGCACTAATACACAAGCCAACAATAAAATGCAACTTGTTGCCAAACAAAAACAGGCTGCTATAAAGGGATTAGCATCATATTCTTCTGTTTCTGGGTTAGACATACAGACACTGTTCAGCTCACAACACACAGCTCAAAGGCTTTTTTGAGTAAAAGTGACAGTAAAATGGTCCTCCCAGAAGCCTTACCAAGAAAAAGTTTTCAAGACACAGAGAAAAAATAAATAAATAAAAATGTCCCACGGCACAGAGAAGATGGGAATGGATACTGAAACAGAGCTCACTCTGTAGAAAATAAGTCCTTTATCTTTATCTGTGTGTGTGTGACTATTTTTTCTACAGTTTTCATATCTCTGTCATGTCTCAAACCACAAGATTCCACCCAACAGATATATAACTACTGGAATTTCACATTTTGTGTAGTTGTTACTACACAAAATTAATAGGAACAGTCAGGATGTTTAAGGAAAAATAGGAGAAGATCCTCTTGTTCAGACTCATGTGTGCTGAAAGGCTAAACTGATCTGGGAAATCTGTGTTTGGTTAAAGAGAAGATGAAGAGTGACAGACGTCTGCTGGGACCGTGTTGAAGACATAAGAGACGTGTTGAGGAGGAGACTGGATGAGGAGGAAGAAGAACAGGAAGTGTAATGGCAAAACAAAACACGCAATGGGATGCTCAAGCACTGGATATCACAGGCGGCTGTTAAAGGTTGGAATAAAGGAAAGCACAAAGATTCTAATGATGGCAGTACATGAACGAGCACTTAAGCTTGAAGCAAAGAAAAATGGAGAAAAGCCAAAGTAGTTTCAGTGGAGAAAGGGCTATCACAGCCCAGCCTCCATAGATCCCAGTCAAAACAAAGGAGATCCACATTCAGAAAAGATAAATCCCTGTACCAACCAGGATCCATCTCTGAATAATTAAAACTCTCAGACCACAGTTAAGGGACATTGCTTCACCAGATTATAAACCCAGACATTTTTTCCCCAATTGTTCAAAAAAGATCACAGAACTAACTACCAATCTTCTATCCACTGAATGTTCTGGCTGGTTGAGTCAGTTCAAACATGCTACACTTTAATGCATTTGTCAAGGAAACAGTAACAAGTCCATGCCAAGTAAGAATTTGGTTCTGAGAAGAGGAGATTACAGGAGAGCAGCGCTACAGTCATTATTAAAAACCACACAATGAACTTAGCAAGCTAAATGAGCAGCTATATCCAGAACTTCTTACAGGAGCTCTAGAAAGTCACTGAAGAAATAATTGAGCTTGAATAAGGACACTTAACCACAGATTCTAAGCAGAGGCTTTAGGGAAGCATCTTATCTAATAAGATGTAGAAAAAGAATGCTTGGGCTGGACGCCAGACTGGGCCAATGTTGGAGGGCTCTGGCACTCAGAGTACAGTAATGTATCAGTAAAACAGATTGCTGTCATTGGACACTCAAAGGTAATGGGTGAGAGGAGAATATCACCATGACCTCACTTTAAAAAACAGTGAAGTAAAAGTTCAAACACAAAAATGAAAATCACCCCTCAGTTTTTGCCTGTCCCCTACAGCCACTGCTGAAGACTTGCTCCATCATTTTTAATGAGACTGGGCCCCCTTGTGACTAGGAGGTGTAAGCGCTGACCTAGAGGAGGACAGTTTCTGACTGCACTTCCCATGATGCTCGAAAACAGACTTTCTTCAGTAAGAGTTATGTGCCTTTCAGGTCCAATGTTTATTGGTGATTTGAGGCCTTTATATTTATATGCTTCCCCCCAAGCTTTTTGATGTGATGTGAGCTTTAGCTGCATTAAGACTGGTGAGAATCCCATCATTCCTTCTGTCTCATCATCATAAGGTGAAGAAAGAGACATTTCTGATAAGACAACAGGGTTTCCCACAAGGCACCGTGATCTCAGCAGCTCTAGCAAAACACTTTTGCTCATCTATTCCCACCCTTTCTCATCTCTTTTACCCCTCACCACATATCTTTCTTTCCTGTGGCTTTTCTTAAAGCACCTCTCCAGATAATCTCCTCATGCTGGACTCAGTGACTGAATGACCGGGGAGCCATTTTACAGCTCAGCACTGTTCTCGAGGAACTTATTGTACATGCACATGTATGTTAACGACCAGTTGCTGGTGTCAGCACAAAAAGTAAAACTCAGCCACATATAAAACTCACAGACAAACAGCAACTGCATCCACACCCTGAGGTGGTTCTGGTAAGGTAAATCACCTCCAAAAAAACCACTTATCCCTGGGATTATAAGAACTGCTCAATCTCTGCTCCATCTTCTTCTGTGAATCACGTCTGTCAGTAAAGATGCTGGTTATCCTGATGCTGAGTTACAGCTCCAATCCATCATTGCAAAAATGGCATAAGCAAACCATTAATCATGTGTAGACTGTAGTGCTAAGAACATGATGTGAGTGAGTGATTTTATTTTAGCGGGAGAAGTTTATTGGGTGTCCATGATGTTATTAAAGTTTTAGACTTTACAATAAAGATTTAATAGATATCAGTATTAGATTTATAAAATAGAATTATAAATTATATTTTTGAATTTTAAAATAGAATAGATTTGCCTACCACTTACACAAATATGCCCATGTTCTCATGCAGATATATAACACATAAACACATTTACACACAATGAACTACATAACTCAAAACGACTCAGACCCATCCAAGCAAATGGCATATTCACTCCTATCCAGTTGTCACATGCAGTTATCACAAGAGTTGGTTCAACCATCTCTTTGCTGTCATGCCATCATCTGCATCTCCTTCTGTGCACATTCTCTCATTCTTTGACTGTCATATACCTACCCAGCATTTTCCACACATCTTTTCCACATGCATCCAGTGTCATCTGTTAAAAAAAGCCTTTCATGTTCATGGCCAAGCTAATAAAGATCTCAAGGATGTGTGAATGTGTGTTTTCCTTTCCTTCTCTGAAAGTTTTTGTGCATTACCAATGCCAAATAGTAAAATGTCCTTATTCAAAGCTTCAATAATTGAAAAGCCAGCAACAATGCTGGAGAAGCTATCAGTGGACAAGATTCCACCACAAAGAAAACCCTGTATTTCAAGAGCTTGTCCACATCAATGACAATCTCTGAGTGCAGGAATGCATGTGAGATGCCCATTTACGCTTTTTGAGGTCTGTTATGTTTAATATTTTCCCCATTGAAAGGATCACATGAAATTTGCACCCAAAGAACTCCACAGATTTTCACAGATTAAAAAAAAAATGTATAAAATTGTACACGTTCTCCATCTCTTGTTTGTTTCAATTACTCCAGTTTTCTGATCCTTCAGAAATCATTCCAAATAGTGGTCGACCGATACATTGGCAACAAGGCTGATATATTGGCCAATATTTGTCATAAATTGTCATTAGACGATAAGTTTTTCTGTTTGGCCAATGTGTTTGAGACAGGACTTTTATTTTGACAGTGCCGATAAAGGCACCGGTGAGCACACAGCACTCACATTCTACCTCTTCATTGTTTACCGTTACCGAGTTTAACAGTTCTGTCTAATACAAATATAATTCTGTCTTATAATCAGTATTATAACAATTGCTTTTATATGACTAGTAATAGAAAGGCAAACACTATAATACGTTCTCGTCTGCTGTCAGCACACCGTCAGAGTCCAGATTTACTGGAAATGCACGAGCAACAAACTTTAAACTTGTGATTTCAAACTATGCTGCATTTTATACATTTGCCCACTGTCATATTTATGAGATTTTCACTCTGTGCTGTATGTAAAATGAGTGTTACCTTGGCTTTATTTTAAAAAATATATGATTCTCAACGCACACAAACTTCCCAGATTACTGAGTGCTCTGTTGGTAAGTGTTTACTTCCTTTATATATACCCTGGATGACAAAACTGGTCTTAAGTGTACATTTTTTGAAATTGAAATTTATATATCACCTCAAAAGCTGATTCAATAAGCTTTACATTGATGTATGGTTTATTAGGATAGGACAATATCTGAAAAAAAAACAGTATCAGTTGACTACTAATTCTAATATGCTGCTTTGGTGCTCAAGAACATTTTTTTTTTATATATATATATCTTTCATTTATATAGAATTTTAACATTGGCAATTTATTGGTAACTGGCTAAAACATTAAAATATTACATATTCAAATATGAATTAAAACTCAAATCCTATCAGAGTCAAACAGAATCTAAATATCCCGTTTTACAATTCTGTATGTTTTCCTTCAAAATGTGCACAGACTCAATGTGGATCTGCCTGGTGATAATTGTTTCCACTGAAACAGCTTTTCATGTGTCACTCCAAAGGACATTTTATTACCCAGACGCTTAATTTCATTAAGAAAGTCAGATTTTAAAATCACTGAATGCTCTCTTCAATGTAATCTTTGAGTGCTATTAGTGAATAGTATCTGCTGTGTAATCTGATACAGGACATGATCTGATACCTGCATCACATTTATCAAGAGGAGGGGGGAACAGGAGGAAGAGTGAGAGAGAGGAAGCTCACGTCAGTGAGAGTGGTTAAAGACTGACACATTGCAAAGAGTTTGTGGGTATGTGGAGTGAGCATAAGCGGACTGATGCCTTTATATTGACGTGTTTATGGAAGTGAATGCTGGGAGATAAAGAAGACTAGAGGTCAAGGCCACAGCTACTCGCATCCTCCCAGGGGCACCACTAGAACGTGCATGTGTTTGTGTGAAAGTCTATTCTGCGATGAAACCTTACACCCTTGTGGTGGACGATGGGATTTGAATGGAGAGAAAGGAGAAGGTCATGTGGCAGGAAGCTAGGGTGGCGCCGCGGCCTTACCCTTGACCTTTCTCCTGTCTGCATATCACACTCCTGCAAATTAATATTATATGGATGCTAACATTGTCATCTTACTGTAAACATTCTTGTGTGTCAAGTCATTCTAATTTCAAGTGACCTTTGCATGATTTACTTTGAATTTTGCTGCATGACCACTATCAATCACACTTGCCCTCTTTATAATAATTGGAAGGCTTAAAGTTAGCATGCAACGGAAATCGCAATTGTCTATTCTTCCATATAATGGCGTATATCTGAGTGGCCTCTCAAATGAGAAAAATAAAAAAGGTAGGGCGGGTCTTGATATTGTCCATTGTGAATTGATTGGATAGTTGTTGATATTGGATCGAATGGTTGCTAATTTCTGCAATCTTATGTGAGTGACAGGTTGTTGTTGAATTAATGAATTGCAAAGTCATCAGATATGTCGTTGTAGGAGGGAGGGGATATTAATGTTTTTGATAAAGATCACGAGGGCACATGAATTAAAAACAAACAAACAAAAAACATTCATAATAAAAATAAAATAATTTATGGTGACTTTAAATCAACCAGAACAATCTTGTTTAACTCTGTATTGATTTATTTGGATCGGTCCATGGTTCACAATAAGCCTAATTATAAACTGTTGGACTCCGAGCTTGCAGATTATTACAGAATCTGCATTTTTCTGGTTTATTGCCTAGTTCAACTCATAGTAAGTTAGTTGGAAAGGCACAACCTACTAGATCACCTCGCACTGCTATCCAGCTGTATGGATTCTCTTATCACCGCTAAGCCGGTGATGCTTTGCTTCTCATTTCCTTCGTCTGCATTCTCAGAGGCGGTCTTGACATGCCTTCCTGACATGACCTAGGTGACAACTCATCACCTCACAATTATCCTTGACAAGACTAAGCTCCTCTGTCTCCCAGCCACGACCTCCCCCCTCACGCTCTTTCTGTCTTGGTTAAAAGTAATTCAGTCACCACCTCCATAAAACCCCAAGAGACATCCCTAGATGACTGAGTGTCCTTTCTAGCACATAACAGCACTAGTGTGATCCTGCTCATCCTCCGCTCTGCTCTCTGTCCAGGTCCTAGTCATGTCATGACTATACTACCAAACTTCACCATCTTGCCTGCAACACGTCACTCCAAAACTCCATAAACGGTGTCTACACTGGATGCAAGCAGCACGAAACAACATGACAAAAGTCAATAGAGCCTTTTATAATCAGTGATTCATTGGATGCTGAGCAATGCAACAGTAAACTGATGCCCCATTCTATTTATGACACTTGTGCTACTTCTGACATGAACGATAAATGTATTCGCAACAGTAGGTCAAGCTGCTGCGATGAGGTGGTGTAGATATGGTGAATGTATAGCTGTTCAACAAGAAAGTACAAGCAAATGAAAGAACAAGAAAGAAAGAATGAATGAGCGAATGAGAGCCAAATAATAAAGAGTAAAAGAGATAGAATGATCAACAGAGTGACAGACAGAACTAGGATAATGATATAAGATGATAGATAGATAGATAGATAGATAGATAGATAGATAGATAGATAGATAGATAGATAGATAGATAGATAGATAGATAGATAGATAGATAGATAGATAGATAGTTTTGGGTGAACTATCACTTTAAGCATGTGCCTAATGGTAAATGCAGATCATGATGTATGTGTTTGAATTAGGTTCATTTATTTCAGTGACTGTTATGTTCTACTCATTGAGTCATAATTTTTTGCAAGCCATTAGAACACAAAAAGCTGTATCATTTTTCACAGAAATAGCTTCATTAAAACCCATATGATTTTCCTTACGTCAATAAAAAGCGGTTATGTTGATGCCACAGAATATTAATGGCCCTCTCGCTAACTGTAACTTGTGAGGAAAAGAGCTGGGAATAAAATCATTGGCCATAACAGTCTGGCTGTTTCCAGTTTCACAGTGTCCGTCATACCTCAGTCTGCTTGATTTAACAGCATTCACGCTGGACAGCCTTTAGACAACAGCGCTAACCTGCAAGGAGCTTCAGTTCCCCAGCCGGAAGTGGAAAATCACATTTCATAAATAAATCAGATGCGCTCCCCGAGAGGGAGAGAGCTACAGCCGTGCTGCTGAGATCCGCCACGGCCACCCAGAGATATCTGAGACATATGACTTCAGAGCTGTATTTAAAGCACTCTGCAGCTCTCTGTGTGTCTGTCCAATGAGAGGGAAGGAGGCTGGGGGAGGCAGATAGAGTAGTCTGGGTGGGAATCAAGAGATGGGGGAGAGAATATGAGCATAATTAGTTTGTGTGCATGTATTCCTGCTTAATGAAAGCATATGTGAACATGTGAACTTGGGTAAAGTGATCATATAAGCCCTTACACTATTACAGGATGGTTCTGGAGGAAGGCCAAGGGGTGTAGCTGGGACTCTGAGAAGTTCTCTATTCAAGACAGGTGATGAGTTTAAGTGACCTTGAGGGCTGTCTAGTCAAAACACCCTTCATCACAGACGGGACAATATTACAATAAAAAAAAATATGATAAAAGATTTGTGTAGCATTTCCTATATGTAAGGTACAGTTCTGTGTTTATTACAGATGTCCACAAAACTAAAAAAATATAATAATTATTAATACATTTTACTTTGAGATTTGAGTGTGAAACAGGATATTCAATGAGAAATAAAATTGATGGATTTATGAAGACAATATAGATTACATTAAAGTTAAATAAAGATTACAAATAGAGATGCACTAATATTAAAATATTGACTGAATTTTTTCTTTCACTGATAGTAACAAAAAGTTACGTCTGACAACCGATAAATGGTCAGTATTAAAACGATATACTATTTTCATTAGATGCTACAAGTGAATGTAAGTCAGTGTTGAAATGATAGAAGACAAATAAACAGATGGATGTATGGATATTATAGAAATATATAAAAAAAACGAATACAATTTTCAAAAGAACAAAGTTACTAAAATTTAAAACTACAATTAAAAGCAAAATACATAAAGCTATTCAAAATGTGTAATAAATACATTAGTAAATATTATAGCATACAAATATAACTAAAACAACACTAATTTAGGCATCACAACATTATAATGCACAGAGTAATATCCAAAACCAATATCAATCAATAAGACCAGGAATAGACCGTATCATAGTACTGAGACTGCTCTTCTTAGAGTTACAAATGATCTGCTCTTATCATCTGATCGTGGGTGTATCTCTCTATTAGTTTTATTGGATCTTAGTGCTGCATTTGACACAATTGACCACAACATTCTCTTGCATAGACTTGAATAATTTGTTGGCATCAGTGGAAGTGCATTAGCATGGTTTAAATCGTACTTATATGACCGCCGTCAGTTCGTAGCAGTGAATGAAGATGTATCCTATCGATCACAAGTGCAGTATGGAGTACCTCAAGGCTCAGTACTAGGGCCGCTACTCTTCACGCTTTATATGTTACCCTTGGGAGATATCATCAGGAAACATGGTGTTAGCTTTCACTGTTATGCTGATGATACTCAGCTCTATATTTCTTCGCAGCCCGGTGAAACATACCAATTTGAAAAACTAATGGATTGCATAGTCGATATAAAAAACTGGATGACGAGTAATTTCTTACTGCTAAATTCTGAAAAAACAGAGGTGTTAATTATAGGACCTAAAAACTCTGCTTTCTAATAACCTAGAACACTGTCTAAGACTTGATGGTTGCTCTGTCAATTCTTCATCATCAGTTAGGAACCTAGGTGTGCTACTTGATCGCAATCTTTCCTTAGAAAGCCACGTTTCTAGCATTTGTAAAACTGCATTTTTCCATCTCAAAAATATATCTAAATTACGGCCTATGCTCTCAATGTCAAATGCAGAAATGTTAATCCATGCATTTATGACCTCAAGGTTAGATTATTGTAATGCTTTATTGGGTGGTTGTTCTGCACGCTTAGTAAACAAACTACAGCTAGTCCAAAATGCAGCAGCAAGAGTTCTTACTAGAACCAGGAAGTATGACCATAATAGCCCGGTCCTGTCAACACTGCACTGGCTCCCTATCAAGCATCGCATAGATTTTAAAATATTGCTTATTACTTATAAAGCCCTGAATGGTTTAGCACCTCAGTATTTGAATGAGCTCCTTTTACATTATAATCCTCTACGTCCGCTACGTTCTCAAAACTCAGGCAATTTGATAATACCTATAATATCAAAATCAACTGCAGGCGGCAGATCCTTTTCCTATTTGGCGCCCAAACTCTGGAATAACCTACCTAACATTGTTCGGGAGGCAGACACAATCTTGCAGTTTAAATCTAGATTAAAGACCCATCTCTTTAACCTGGCATACAGATAACATACTAATATGCTTTTATTATCCAAATCCGTTAAAGGATTTTTAGGCTGCATTAATTAGGTAAACCGGAACCGGAAACACTTCCCATAACATCCTATGTACTTGCTACATCATTAGAAGAATGGCATCTACGCTAATATTTGTCTGTTTCTCTCTTGTTCCGAGGTCACCGTGGCCACCAGATCCAGTCTGTGTCCAGATCAGAGGGTCACTGCAGTCACCCGGATCCAGTACGTATCCAGACCAGATGGTGGATCAGCACCTAGAAAGGACCTCTACATCCCTGAAAGACAGCGGAGACCAGGACAACTAGAGCCCCAGATACAGATCCCCTGTAAAGACCTTGTCTCAGAGGAGCACCAGGACAAGACCACAGGAAACAGATGATTCTTCTGCACAATCTGACTTTGCTGCAGTCTGGAATTGAACTACTGGTTTCGTCTGGTCAGAGGAGAACTGGCCCCCCAACTGAGCCTGGTTTCTCCCAAGGTTTTTTTCTCCATTCTGTCACCGATGGAGTTTCGGTTCCTTGCCGCTGTCGCCTCTGGCTTGCTTAGTTGGGGACACTTCATCTACAGCGATATCGTTGACTTGATTGCAAATAAATGCACAGACACTATTTAACTGAACAGAGATGACATAACTGAATCCAATGATGAACTGCCTTTAACTATCATTTTTGCATTATTGACACTGTTTTCCTAATGAATGTTGTTCAGTTGCTTTGACGCAATGTATTTTGTTTAAAGCGCTATATAAATAAAGGTAAAAAAAAAAAAAAATGTGCATTTAGAGAGTAAATAGAGTCAATTAGGTTTGAATTTCCTGTTCACTTTAACCAAAATGGAAAAACTGAGAAATTTATTCAAAACAATATCTAATACGCAAATGCTATCCTTGTGTAACTAAAAATGATGAAATAAGGAACTGTTAAAATCTCTCCATTGCAGAACAGCTATAGACATTCCTTTGAATTTCATCTTTAAGTCACTATCATAAATTTGCGCTTCTTTCTATTCTCAAGGTCTTAACCGAGGCATCTGGATGGTATTTTTGGCCCAGGATTGGTGTAGCTCGTGATACTGACAGCACAGCCCATGAGCACTCTGCACTCACTCCATGAATAATGAAGAGACACGGTACTCAGCCAGACTGTGGATTAGCATTAGTATGATGTAATGCTTCTGGAGCAGTGTACCATTTTTTTTTACTATACACCAAGTTGTCTTCATCTCACAAGCCAGTTTACTTTCCAAATTTCCAAAAAAGAATGTAAACTGGAGCTACAAAAGCTGTTTTTGCAATATCAGTGAATGGCAACTTCAAACATCACCTCGTAAGGTGGAAAGAGAGCTAATATCTCCAGGCAAAATATAATCTTAACAACTCTCTCCTCTGTGTGCGAGCAAGACCACATGGAGAAACAGTATAGAGGTATGGTCAAAGCATATGTTAACCTTGTGTCACCCCCTACTGGACTGGCATGACACTGCAGTTGGCAGACAGTGTTGTTTCTTTGTGTCTGAAACTAGACACCACACCCCACTCATGCTCAACTGACTATCAGTCTGGCCAGGACAGCTATAAAAACAGAAATGATCCAGTACCCATATAGGATGGTGAAAAAACTAATCTCACTTAAAGAATGGGTGTTATATAACACACTCACAAATTGCTTGCTTGACAGATCCAAAACTGAATGATAGATTTAAAAAAGATAGTCTCTTATTTGCTTTTTCCATTTTGTATGTAAATGTATGACTCTCCCTTAGGCTAACAGGGTTAAAATGACACATTTTTAAACACAGCGCATACATATGCATAACACGTACCACATGCAACGCACTATTGACATTAGCTGTAAAAAGCTTTAAGGAAAATCTCTTACAGTATAAATAATCACGCTCTGAATAATCCATGAGAGTCCCTCCAAGGTAAATGTTCAATTTAGTAAGTGTGAACCAAACATTTCATGGATCTTTAACTATATTCTTCCACAGCATTCATATTTCTCGAGCAATTCATTTCGACCATGTCCCAAAAATGCACTCATAATTTGGCTGAAGATCAAGAGGCAGACAATGAACTGAAGAGAATGATGTAATTCACTCTATATACTGCAAAACCGCCTTAAAACAAGACATTTCCTCACCTTCATGTTGCTATAAACCTATACTTTAAAACAAGATTGTAATTTTACATGTAAAAGACCTGTAAAATGCTACAGTTAAAACCTGTGAATTGGTCATTGATACGTTCATTAACGTTACCTAAGTATATATTGAAAAAAAAAACATTACATTTTATGAAATTTTACAGTAAAATGTTTTTCAAAATAAGAAAGAACACGAAAGAACAAATCATCTTATAATTTACAGCGAAAAACCATAAACTGACATTCCAAGAATTCTTTGTGTGACTGCACATATTTGATGGTATTTTGTTTAAAATAATTGTTTCTTAATAGTTTTTGTTCTCATGTATATGAAAAAATGTTTATTAAGGGTTAATTTGACAACTTAAGTTGTTTCATTTATGTTTATTGGGTAATTTTTGTATCATTTTGTGGTACTGTACTGTGTACGACACTGTGTACACATTCTATATATTAGCATTTGCCTAATATATATTTATTAGTATGTACTTGTGTAAAGGCTACTTGTAATGAATTTAGATATATGAGCTTATGGTTGTTGTCAGTATACATTAAAAGTCATAGCTGTGTGGCCTTAGCTGCGTTTACATGGACCCTTCTAATCTGATCGTAATAGGACTAGTAGCACAATCAGAATAAAAATGTCACATGTAAACACGTCAATCGGATTGAATTGGCTCGATCCAACTAAAATTTCGATCGGATTGTAAGGGGTGGTTTATTCCTTTTGTAATCCGAGCAGTTACTACACAGAGCCGTAGTCTACCGACAACTAACACAAAATCGTTTTCAAAATCGAAAAAGAATCGCCTGCGATTTTAACATCGATTTTGTGTAGATTGTCAGTGAATTATGGCTCGGTGTAGTAAATGCCAACCAGTGTTGCCAAGTCTGAGGTTGTTTTACATGTCCGCAGGTCGAAGCGACCCCAATACAAATAACGTGATATTTAGCCCCTAAAATGCTAATTTTTACCAAGGCAACCCTGCTAAAAAACTTATATTTTAACCCCGGGAAGCAATTTTTATCGGGGAACCACCTCGAAGCGCGATTGGGCTAGTTTTGGACTAGTTTTGAGAAGCAACTGGGCAGGATTTGTTGTTAAAACCTGGTGAGATGTGCATGAAAATCGCATTCGATTTTTTGCACAGCCCTACTGGAAAGTACTGCGCATGTGCAGTGACGTAGAAATAGCGTAATGACGTATGATGCGCGGAACGAGGTGTTCTTCCTGGTGAATAAAGTGTCATAAATAAGTGTCCTGTCATAATAAATCTCCCCTTTCACGTCCCACCAGTCCTTGTTTAAGACTCTCATCAACAGACGACTAGTTTTGAGTGAGGGAAGAGGCACTTTTACTACTTTTTTTTGTTTTGTTGCTGAAGTAAATTTAAGCAGCACAACAGTTCATGTGCTGGTCGTCGCCTAATTAGGACCCGAAGTAGATAAATATAACGTGTGCTTTTTAAAAGAGCAGCGGAAAACTCTGTATATTCATGCAGTGAGTGCATGTCAAAAGAGTAAATCCGATCAGAAGCTTGTGACATGTACTGTAAACGCGCACATCAACCTGATCACTTTATTTACCGTTCATGTAAACACTATGTTCGGATTCGTCAATCATAAAGAATTCATTCCAATGGAAACAAAAAGTGTCCATGTAAACGCACCTACTGCTAATTCAGCAGAAAAGAGAAATTGCAGTATATTTTATCACAGCTTTCTATATGAAGTAGCCTATACAGACTTACTTTAAGCCACAGAAAGAACATTTTTTGCTGAAAAAAAAACAATAAAATTTTCCAACCTTGGGTGAAGTCAGTATGAACATTAACAACAAATATTGTGTAATTTAATGGAAAACAATCTGAGTTTAGGCAGGATTTTGAACAGCCCCCTGAGTCATTGCTGGGTGCTTCAGACAGACATTTAATGCAAAACCCGTTTGTTAACACTCATAGAAAACAGTGTGTTTAAAATTTAAAGATGTATTGTGGCACTTCTCGTTCAGTGTGTCAACAGCTTAAAGGGTATACATAACTAAGGTACTAACTCTTACTGATCTAAGGTACTAAGGTTGAAGAATTATTATGCAGCTGTAATGATATAACCTTCCTAATCGTCGGGAAGAAGGAGGCGGGAACCGGCGAACAATCAAAATGAAACTTTAATTACAAAACAAACACAAAACAGTGCACCAGCCCCTCACGGACGCCTGGTGCGCTCAAATAAAAACCAAAACCCAACTAAAAGCCCAGGCCTGGTCCTCTCTCGTCCTTCACTGTCGTCGCTCCAGTTTTATATCCTTCCATCTCCTCCATGGGCCTCGAGACCGGTGGGTCGAACAGGTGTAGTTCATCTCCAATCACTCCCCCGGCCTCGCTCCCATGTCCCTCGGCCCCGCCCCACTCGTCACAGCAGCTCTAGTTAAACAATGCTAGTTCATAGTGACCAGCTGCAATGCTCCAAAATGGACAATAATACTACAAAGACACCCAAAAAAGTAGTTCATATAGCTCAAACACCACATTGCAATTTACTCCAAAGTTTGTACCCATGTACAGATAAAAAAAAGGCAATATTGAATAATGACTTAATATTTTGGTCTGTTCCTCACACAAAACTATCATATGGCTTTAGAAGACATGACATCACACACAAGTAGCATGGACTACTTCGATGACACATACAGTATATACTGCTTTTTGGTATTTTATGACAGTCCATAGATGTTTTATGGGAAGAGCTTCATGTAAAATATGAAACTTTGAAGTCTGAGTAAATAATGATAGAATTTTCTTTTTCTTTTTTACTGTCCCCTTTACCTGATTGCATCTTTCTGCAAACATGTCAACATGTCAATAAACATGTCATGGTCAATATTTGCAGCTGTCTGGAGAATAGGACGAAGAATGTTACATGAAACAAACCCATCAATCCTAAAATCTGGTGAGGTTATTTCCTCGTATGTGCATCTGTGAAAGGAAGTCGCTGACTGTTTACACCTCTTGGGGTAGATGGGAGATGTAAAGTTGACTTCAGCTGCCACAACATCTCGCTTTTTCCAAGGAGACAGGTTTTTCAGGGCCCCTGGACATTAGCCATTTTAAAAAACAAGGAAAGAGAGAGACAAATGTGCAGAGAGCAAAGAGTCACGGCATGAGTTAACAGAATATGACTTCTGAATGGTAAAACGGTCAGGATACCTTTTCAATATACACAGAGTCAACACGAGCAAGCTATACCGGTCATGTTTACATACGGTGTACACTTAAATAGATGAGCCCTCTTTGCCACAAGCTTTAAATAGCACATAATGACAGTGCTCAACTGTTCCATCAAAACAATACAACGCTTTCCTCAAGAGGAAACATTAGAATATATTTTCACCTCGCTATTTCAAAACCAACAACTGTGTCCAATTTTAATGACTCTTTACCCAAGCTACATTTGAATTCCCATCCAAAACCTCCTCCGGAAACGGCCATGGAAGAGCAATGCCGTCATCCTAACCTCCTGCGTTATTTCCCAGAAGTGGCTTGAATGACATGACCCTGTCATCGAGTCCCAGCGAGCACCGACCCAGACAGCCATGGCCATTTCAGAACGAACTATGGTGCCACACATGCCCCCCTCCCCCCACTCCCCTTTTTAATTACAGCCCATCCCTGTCTGGCACACCGATGCACACCCACTATCAGTTATACACAACAAGAGTACATTACACTGACAATGGAGATTACTGTTGTGTGGTAAAGAACATTAGTCACAGAGATCTGGGGAAAGCAGGAAGGGAAGAAGAAGAGACAGAGCAAGAGAACTGACTGTATTGAATCATTTAATTGGGCAATATGGAGGAATTAGAGTAACTTTTTTTTTTTCAGGTGGCAAACCACTTCAATTGTAAAAACAAATTGTAAGGAAAATGGAGGGAGAAAAGACCAACCACAAAAACAATTATCTTCATGGTGTATAAAGTATCCATAATTCATGCCCTAGGGGTCTTCACATTGGTTTCTCTTGATGAATAAAGTAACAGAGAATATAATATAAAACTGAGTGTTGCTTTTTAATCCTGCATATAATGACATGTAGTATTAAAGGGGTCATATGATGCAATTTCAAGTTTTCCATTCTCTTTAAAGTGTCAAAAGCTGTTTGTGCATAGATAAGATCTCTAAAGTTGCAAGACTACATTCTCAAACCCATCGGCCAATCACAATGCACTGAATCGCTGGCCAATAAGCAAATTGTGAAAACATTGTTTTCCGCTGTTCAAAGTATTTTCTGAATTATGGAGTGACAAAAAGAGATACACAAAATTTCCCTCTGTAAATACTTTTGACTCTAATATGTCAAAAAAAAATTAAACAAGAATTTTGAAATTGACTTCATCCAGTGTTCAGATTTTTGTACTAGAAATGTATGCAAATTAGCGCATATTTCATTAAATAATACCTCATTTGCATATTTGCATTTTAGAAAACTTGTAATACCAAAAATGTGTGCAATTATCAATTTAATCACTCAACATAGTAAGTAAGGTAATAACTATTAGTTTTTTTTTTTTTTTACCCTATTCACCTGCAGTGTCTCGTCTTAAGGCAAAAAACTCTTCTCTCATACATACATCAAATTTATTCACTCGTGCTTTTGGTCATGAGAATATCATTTAAAAGGCTGAGGCACAGAATGTGAGGAATTATGTATACCTGGACCTTGAGTCACCTTACAGCATTGAATCGCCACTTGCAGTCTCGTAAATATAATTACAAACACTTATGCTTAGATTGGAACAGATCTCTTTCAGTCTCAACTGTAATGCCTTCAGGACCACACACAAACCATGTGAGTCTTATAAATGCCAATTAAGACAGGCAATCTGAGCAGAAATGAATGTCATTAATTAGAAGAACGCTTGAGTTCCTCTCTGCGCCTTGCCACTGTCTTTAGTTTACAAGCCAGTGACCAATCTGGATTCAGTCTGGAACAATTAAACAGCATTCCCCTGTGTGTATGTGTGTAAGAAAGTGAGTATGTGGATGTGACCTCACATGATGCCTGTGTGTCTGCCCTGAAGATAAAGGACACCCTAATGCCTGTGCACATAAAAAGGAAAACGTTGATTAACCCTGAGAGGCCTATAGTGAAGGCCAGAGAAAAAATGAGGTAAAAGAGCTAAAGAAATACAAGCAAGATTAGAGCTCCTGTGTGCGCATGTGTTCTTGCTGAAAATTATTATTAATATTTAAGAAATTTGAAATAATTTGACAATGGATTAAAAAATAAATGTGTAAAATAAACATACTTATACTTTAGATGACAAGGTATTTTTCACAAATAAATTAATATTTAATAAAAATATAATAAAAAGGAAGTAAACACTGTAATCAACGGGGCACTAAGTATTCTGGGAAGTTTGTGTGCACTGGGAATGATATTTTTGAAATAAAGCCAGGGTAACCCTCATTTTACATACAGCACACAGAGAAAATGACATGAATATGACAGTGGGCAAATGCATAAAGCGCAGCATAATTTGAAATCACGTTTTTAAAGTTTAAAGCATTCAATTCACACAGACTGACCGTCACACAGAGAACACATGATCATTCTGTATAAAAATGCACACTTCACAAGATCTCACAGCTGGTTCGACTAAGTTTGCAAGGTTTGTGAAATTAAATGTTTATTAGTCATTCAAAGATTTGTTTAAATTATATAAATGCGTATTTGCTTAATGCTGACAGCAAACGAGAAAGTGTTATGTTTGCCTTTCTATTACTAATAGGCATAATATAAAAGCAATCGTTATAATATTTTCTGTATTCATTAATTCCTTTGTTTAACTGTTCTATCTGTTGATTAGACAGACTTCTGTCCGTATTAGAAAGAACTGTTAACGACGACAACCAATGAGAGTGTGAGCACTGTGTGCACTCATGTGCTGCCGCTCTCGATATATCGGTTGACCACTACTTAACCACTACACTATATATATATAATTTTTTTTTTTTTTTTTTTACTAATTATATACTGCTATTAATACTATTAATAAATAGTATTAAACTATTAAAAAATAATAATATATAATAATAGATATGTCAAAAGCAAGCAAGTAAATCAATGAACAAGTTCCTGAATTCTTTTGCTTTCTGTACCCAATTTTTTTTTTTTTTTTTTTTTTAGAAATGCAATGAAAATACAGGTATCGGTAGGTACCAAAAATAAAAGTATTGGTATCAGATTTGTTCTGGATAAAGTGGCAACCATACTAATCATATTAACAATAACATTGTAATTTAATTAACGAATTCATCCTACAGACCCCTAGGAAATTTGCAGAGGTGCCATAGTTTGCATTTAAAAAAATTATTATTATTATTTTAATTAATTTGAAAGCTTTTTGTTCCACTTTAGATACTGGACTAAAGATATACAGGCCCAGAAGAAGAGGACAAGGCCTTTATTTCATAGATGCAAACTATCTATTAAGTAGAATATTAATGATTATTATGGTAATTATATTTCAGAGAATGTTTGAAGCGTTTGAAGGTTTCCCACAGAGATCACACTACGAGCAGGAGCGGTCATGTTTGTGCCTCTATTAAAAGCAAAACATCTCAAGAGGTACAGTAGTTAAAAAGAGGAGGTGAAGTTGTGGGGAGG
The DNA here is from genome assembly GCF_963082965.1 of Carassius carassius. Lineage (NCBI taxonomy): Eukaryota > Metazoa > Chordata > Actinopteri > Cypriniformes > Cyprinidae > Carassius > Carassius carassius. The sequence continues at coordinate 17,881,850 of NC_081792.1, read as the reverse complement.
TTGTGAAATACAGAACAGAGGCCCAGCGTCTCGGGTGACTGGGACACAGTGGAAAACAACATTGACTTTCATGGCTGCGGGACAGGGAAACGCTCACATGAGGGGATTACTGTACACATTCAAGGCCTAATATCCGTTATTTATGAAATGCAAACCGTTTTGTCACTTCCCACCTTTCAATCTCCTTCACGGCTGTATTGTCTTCCCTCTCTCACATCGAGGACTGGAGCCAAGTACTGAAATCTATATTGGTCCACCAAAGCTGGACAGTGAATAAATGGGTTTGTATTGATCTCCAGGGCATGCCTGGAGGTCCAAAATAGCATACTGAAGGAGAAGACCCAAAATAAACATCTCATAAAAGTTAATGTAAATACTTGTATGTTATAAGTAACATTCTGCTTGGGGTTGCATGGTATATATATATACACAAAACAAACGATGGAGGGGGAATGACTGTGATCATTTTTAATTTTTTTTTTCATTATTATTCTAAATTATTTATTATTATTAATTTAATGCATGTGCATTAATTTTACACAAGTGCAATTTTGACCTGAATGCAAGGTGACTGTCACCTCAAAAATAAAAAATAAAAAAATAAAAACACAGAGTTTGACTGCAGCAAATCGAATTCCCAGTACACATGACTTGGCCTGACTCACTGTTTACTGAGACCATCTCGCTTAACAAGCCCTGTGCTGGGCACATTTAGGGAGTCCTGCTAGCACAGCAAAGGCTGCTACACATCCCTATTACAGCTCTAATCAAATTAATCACATGGCTTATCTCATGGACTTTAGTGGAACAGGTTAAGAGTCTAATTGGTTAAGTTGATTTCTTCTTTTCTTGTTGATATGCTTGATTCTCTCAGGGTCTTGTCTAAGGGTGCTCTGATTTTTCAGGAAGCAGTATCTGCCAATATGATCACCGATAATCATGTTTTTATCATGTAGAATTATTAATAGTGATGCTCCAATAGGGATTTGTATAGACATTGATTTTTTATTTACATTTTTCAAAAATATACAAATATCTCACCTAAATATTTAATCATGAAGTGCATATTTTTGTTTTTACAATGGGACACTTGCTACACAATAGCTTACACACAATGCACGCCTGATTTTATGAGCTGTATGTGAGACGGTATGTGTGTGTGTGCAATTTGAGTGTGCATGAGAGTACCGTCTCTGAAAAGCATCTGAGTGCCCAATGGTTTTAAACATTGGCAACACTTAAAAAGAAATGCAAATTATAAACTTCAGTGACAATGCGACTCTGCTTCGATTGAGCAAGAGACAATTCCTGTGTCAACTGTGCAGCTACCTGTGCTTCTGTTCAGATGCGATGTGGTGATCTGAAGCCAATTGCACATTTTAAGAGGTAAAGAGAGAGAGCGTGTGGTAATTCACTCACACTCACACAGAAAGTTTTAAAATTACTTTGTTAGTTATTTTATATATATATATATATATTGCTTGTACCTTCAGCATTATAATTATTTTACCTGCACCAAAAAAAGAGACTGCAACAGTGCATGTCATGCCAAACCTCTCATGGCATCAGCTTGAGATCATATGAGATCAGCTTTATAGAGGCTGCAGATTAAATGTTCCAAAGTGATTATCAGTCAACAGTGATCCGTAGACGATCAACCGGAGCACCCCTAGTCTTGAAGCCAAATAAGTTTAATCTCATGAGCTTTTTACTCTTGTAAAACTACTTGACATGAACTATGCCTCCAGACATTAATCAAAGACTGAGGGAAAACAAATGATGACAAACCTAAACAGCATGTCAGTTACATTACATTAAGGCATACATTTTATCAGTTCATACACTCCGTTCATGTAGGCTAGACCTTGTCACAGCCAGCAATAAGCTCTAATGTATGAGCTAGAAAAAAAATGCTAATGAAATTTACAGACAATTAAGCAAATATTTAGTGACTACAATGCTAATGTATTTGTAAAAAAATTATCCCTGTGATTGCAAAGTTGAATTTTCAGCAGCCATTATTCTGGTCTTCAGTGTCACCCGACATTTCAGAAATCACTCTAATAAATAAATTTGGTTCTCAAGATACATTTCATATTATTATCAAAAAAAACAAAAAAACATTCTATTTCCAGATCCGTTGATGAATAGACAGTAACAAAAAAAACATGTATTGGCATTTATTTTTAATATTTATTTATTTGTAACATTATAAATGTCTTCACAGTAATGCTTCATCAGTTTAATTCATTATAGCTGGATGAATGTTTTAATTTCTTCAAATAAAATCTTACTTCTGAACAAATAAATATAACAAAAAATAGAAACTGAAAACTAAAAAACATCTATAGAAATGGACTTGCCTGTGCACATAGAAATAAAAATGTAAAATGAAATGCATTTTATTGGTGCTTTGTAATCTGACAAATCATATTAAACTCAAATATTGAAACTCAAGTTTGGGAAAGTGTTTTAACATTTAAATAGATTTCAGCCTATTCAAGTAGCATATATAGGAGCTGTACTGTTTCTATGAATGGAAATAGCAGCTTAAGTGTGTTACCAAGGCCACTGGGTGGACTGACTTGCTTAAAAAAGGACTTTGTCCTTAAACACTTGGTGAGTGATACCCAGGCGGGAAGGAAGTCGACCGGAAGTTGAAGTCGGCCGCGTGCCGCCATCTTGTAGCAGAACTTCACTTGCGTTAGCATCCCATTGACTCCCATTCATTTTGGCGTCACTTTGAAAGCGAATAACTTTACATCTGAGGCGTTTAAAGACTCCATTTGTCCATTATTTATTTCTAAAGATACATGACAATGTATAAAGGGCTCCATTACCTCCTATGTTACATTATGGCCCCGTACAGTGTTGGGACACTTTCTGCATGAACTAGTTCAAAGTTCAGTTCACAAATTTTAAAATGAACTAGTTCAGTTTATAGTTCAAACTTCAACATTTTGAACTAAGTTCACAGTTCCAAAAATGAACTAGTTCATAGTTCTTTTTTTCCATATGTTGCTGCGAGCTATTATTTTTCAAAATTATTGCCACAGCCCATATAGAACCACAGACAGCAATTATTTTATCAGTTTTAACACTGAAGCTATGCGTCAGATTTCGTGACACCTTTTTGGATGGCTGCAACCCCTTAATTAAGTTTATGAAAGCTGGGAGATGACAACGGAGCAAAGTTTGGGGCAAAGTTTGCACAGAAAAGTGAGATTTCTCCCATCCTCACCGACCTTGTCATAAACATCATAAAATTCTTTTAAATGATCATACGCCTCCTTGCTACATGCTGCTGTAGCCTCCATGCTTTTTTTTTTTGATGAAGCATCACGCATGCGGCGGACGGCGGTGCGACACTGGTGGCTGGTCAAACAGGACCACTGAGTTTCTGATCCATTAATCTCATTTAATAAGTGCTCAAAATTCATTGGCCAATGGCGGCCATGTTTTTTGAAAGACACAGATGTCCTTATAAACATTTGTGGCATTTTGGACCAGGAAATCCCTATATCGGTTGCTACAAACAGAAGATTTAACTGCTTTCATTGATTCAACGTGACTAATAAACACACGACTATGACAATATATGGTTTATCTGAGTTTGTCTTATTCTAATTTTTATTATAATAAATTATATAATAATGCAATGCTAATCAACATAACATTTATCACAGCTAAGAATACTATAAAATATGTTGCGTGCCTTATTCGGTGTAAGAAGCCACATCATCGCACAGGATTTACTTCAAACACTCGCCTGACATTATGAAACGAGTTTATAATAAAAACATGTTATTAAATGTGGTATTTGCATGTGCTTTCAGATGTAGCAGCATTTACTACACAGAGCCGTAGTTCACTGACAAGCTACACAAACAGCTTTCATAATCGCAGAACGATTTCTTCTATTTCATATTGTCTGCAATTATGAATGCAATTTTTGCGTAGCTTGTTAGTGAACTACTGCTCTGTGTATTAAATGCTACTCCATCTGAAAGCGCGTGCTGGAGATTTACAACTGATTAAAGAACCAGCTTTACCTACAAGATGCATATGACAAATCACATTTAATTAATTGTGCAGGCCTACTTTAACCCATAAATAAAGTTATGTAAAACCGCTTTCAAAGTTTTTCAGAAGTGGTAACATCTCCTCTACCTCTTCTCTCCCAACGGGAATCATTAACCCAGTTAGGACCTCATTAAAAGTCTTGCCTGCCTAAATTGATTTCTTTAGCCCGACTTTACAGAATCAAATTATTCAACAATTATAATCAAGCCACTTAAGCTACACTCCACGCTTCCTATGTCACCATGTAATTGTCCACATGATTGCTATGCTACATAAACTGACTGGTTCCTTTAACAGAGCTTGTCTGACTGCTCATATTTTCTTTATTTCTTACTATACCTTTGGGGCATGCAAAAATTTATGTCCGGCTCAGTGGATGACCTATTTATCATGACAGAAGCGAAATTTACTTGAACCTCTTTGGATATTTTCCTCTCCATTGATTTTTGAGTCAAGCTTGGCACCTTCTTGGCAACGTGCATGTCTTGATGTCTCGGGGGTTGTTTTCAAGGATATGCCAGGACTATGCGTATTAGTCAAGGATTTGGAAATGCTTTTAAATACTCGAACATCATTTAGTGAATGTGTTTCCAAGTGCATGCGTGAGCGAAACAATGTTTATGACAGCCAAAAAAGAGAGCTAATTTTAATGTAATTAAATTGTATTATTATCCCCGTGAAAGTCATGAAGGAAATAGACAGTGTCTAATTGAATATTCAGCTGTGGCTGCCTATAATTGTTGTGTCTTCCATGACATGCCACAATAAACCAGCTCTGTGAATGGACAGGCTGGTGGGAGATAATACTAACTCACAAACTCAAGCCTGTCGTAGAGAGGGACGGTTAACATGTAAGTAAATAACACAGATGTTATCTAGAAAGGAAACTTATCAAGTGATGTGTCTGCTCAAGTATTAGGGTAGAGAGAGGAGTAAACTGTGCCACCCAAGCTGTTTTCTTTTTCTTTTCTTTTTAACGCCATACCAGCTTCTTTAGCTATACTAATAGCAAGAACCAAATTAAATTATTTGAAAATAAAACTGAATAAGGTGTTCAAGATGAATTTATGCAAAATCCAATTAGATTAAATTTGGATTCACTAGGATAAATTCACTTGGTAAAAAAACAAAAGAATGTTAATATATGCTAATTTGTTCATAATATGAACAAAAATGTTTGTGCAACTCCTTAGTGTCCCAAGTTGTATTTAAGTTGTCCTCTAAGCAAAGAGAAATGAGACGGAGATGAGACAGAGGATAAAGTAATAATCCAAGTAATATTTCAGGATGTGTGCAATCAACTGAAATTAGAAGAGAGTATCTATAACATAGGACCATAAAAACATGACTTTTCTAAATAAATAAACACAACCATATTCCAAATGCTTATTTTCCATTCATTTTCTTTAGCATTTTTAGACAGATTTCTATTTACGATACGGCAAAGAGCAACTGGCACAGCTTACCCAGTACAATCTGAAACACAAGCTAGCATTTTGGGAAAAATGCTTCATTTAATAATTCATGACCAACCTTAAGCTGAATAAGTTGAATGGTTTTATACACTGGCTGTTCACCAACGTTTACATTATTTTTGAAATCAGTATCCATTTGCTATAAATATGATATAAAACTAATTTAACTTGTCATGTAAAACTTAACTTGCAAAAACATGCACTAACATGAAAACAATGTACACAATTGTGCACAGTTTGCTAAATTTAGGGGCACTTACCCACTGACACATCTTTCCCCACTACCCCCCTCCTGCCTTTGACCCACTCTTCACTGATCCGGTTTTAAAATAGATGCCACTATGAGTCACGCTCATTCCCCTAAAAGGATCCAAAGCGAGTTCAAGTAGTCCATCTTGTGTATGAAATCTTCCTTGTCACCTTGTTTCAGTCCAGTAAGAAACGGAGATGCTTTCATTGGCTCCTCAATGAAATGAGGCTATCGCATCCATGTTCGGTTTATCCGTGGGGGCGGGTGTAATGGCCAATGATATTTCTGTAACTGGACTCTAAATTGACTGCCTCAATGACTACATTGAGTGATTAATCACAGTGCTGTCAAACACTGAAATAGTTTTACTATGTGCTCATGCAGCAGCGGACAAACAAAGATAAATTATGCCTTTGTATTGGGTGTTTTGATTACAGCACACAACAAATACACAATAGTGCATTACTGAGCTACTACTGTGCTCTAGTCTTAATTGTCTAAAAGAAAATTCATAGATTGCCTGGTGTCTGAAAGACACTGTAGTAGTGCTGTGTTCGATACATCGATATACTGTATATTGTACCGTGGTACAGTTATGGAGGCCCTTCATAATGCAGAGGTCAACTGCCTGCTCTGCCAATAGTTAGAAATGGCCCTATAGTAAGCTATGCAGTGTTTAATTAACAGCTGTTTTACTAAATTCTGCTGAGGTAAAATTTAGTCCAGTCCCGTATCGTGATACCTGTCGTATCGTGACCTCTGTATTGCGATACATATCGTATTGTGACTTTGATGGTGAAACACAGCCGTACACTGTAGACCACAAAAGGTATTGATAACTTATTGAGGGAGGTACTATTATTAGGACGTCAATATATACCTTTAGCTGGCCTTGAAATGTGAGCGCAACATGATAGCAAATATCATCAAAAAGGTACAGTGCATTCTTTTAAAAGTATTTTTCTCCAGAGGCCTAGCTCAAAGATTTGTGACATGTGGGGGTAAATAACCTGAGCAATCATCGGACATTATTTATAATAAATAGACAATATGGAGCTTAAGGAAGATGTGTCTCTCTGCAGAGACATTAAAGAATCAAGGGTTTGAAAGATGTATTTCAGGAAAATTATGATGTATAGATGATACGTGAAAGTTTGGAAGAAAATAAAGTTAGAAAGATGAAAGGGTGAAGTAGATCATATCTATTTCCACAACATTAACTCACAGGTCCTTACATCTGAACAAAGCCATTCTTATTTTAGAATTATCTTATTAAATTAAATTAAATTAAATGCAGAGCACGAATTCTGAATATGGGTCACCATACTTGGCTGTATGTCACGTCACTCACATATCATAAAGGAGGAAAAATTTGAGAAATAAAAGACAGAAAAACAAAAGAGACAATAGAAATAAAGAGAAGATATAAGTAAAAATGAGAAATTGAAACAAGGTGAGATAAGGTATGATAAGATTAAAAAAAAAAAAACTAGCTGTAAAAAAAACTGAATCTTTCCTAGCAAACAGTGAAGTATAAGTAGAAGCACAGGAGAAAAAATCTCTGTGAAACATTCATAAGCCTCTTCAGTGTACTTTTCCTCAATATCCTCATCTGATTTATGCATCCATCTCTTAGAAACGCTAAAGCTAAATCAACTAAGCATAAATTTTACATCTTATCCTTAAATACCCACATACAGCCTCCTCACCATGTGCTAATGCTACCACTATGACTTTTTAAAGAGCGCTGGGCCTCAGAAGGGTTTGACACTCCATTGATGTTGCGGGAGCATTGCAGAAGGTTTAGAATGGGCTGTTTTCTGAAAAACCGCAGTCACACTGACAGTTAAGCCCTCAAGGGGAAATGCTTTCTTGTTCTTGGCCTGAGTGACAGACAGCTGAAGTTAATGTAGTGCACACAGATCAACATACCTGACATATTATGTGCTTCTGTACTATTCTGGACATCTGTACTGACAGATTATACACTGCAGGTTTACCAGGCAGAGCGGCCAACAATGACAGAGCATGTTGTCCTTTTCAGAAGAAAATCTGTTTTACTAGCTATCTAGGTGCTTCGTGAATGGATCCTTATTGTACCAGGACTGTGAATGTTCAGCGCTGGAGTTTTATTGAAGCATTAGTCATCATATCTCTACATTCATTTATGCTTGGAATAATCTGTCTGTTAATACACACAAAAATAATGTTTGCTTAGACTAAATAGGCCAAATTGGGATCCTAAAAAGTTATGCAAAGAAAAAAAAAAAAAACATGAATGATTGCACTTCATTAAGATGTGACAGTTTCCATGTCACCCCATCTGATGGCAAGAAGGGACAAATTGGCATCTCGGTGCGCTGAGAGCCTTTGGTGGCAGATGGTTTGGCAAACCTACAGAGGCTACGAGATGGCATCAAGCTGCATGAAAGCACTCATAGCAATATTTCATTAGTGTTCAAGAGTCTTTACGTGATCGCACAAAGGAATGAACTCTAGTCAGGGTTGTGCATGGCACAGCGGGGACATCACAAGACACCAGCCGTGAGTGTGGCTGGCAGTGAGCTTCAATTGTGGCTGAGCAGCACAGAAAACAAAGAAACACCTTCATCTTTACTGTTAAACTTTGGCGACTAACTCAACTTTGCTGTTAAACTTTGGCGACTTACTAGCTGTTTGTGCTATAGACATGAATGATACCCCAAATTGGGGTAAGATAAGTTGTTACAAAAAAATAAAAAATTAAATTAAATTAAATTAAATAGAATAAAATAAAAGCCGTTTATATCACTTGCATCTTTGTTGTATCGTTTGTATTTGTTTTTGTCTTTTTATTTATTCTTAATTGTTTTTCAATTGCATATTTGTTTAGTATATTCCTAAAGAATTCCTATGACAAATCATCTAACTTTATTGGTATTGATTATGTATCTCATACCATGTAGTTTGTTGAGGATGTGCTTTTATGCTGTTACTTTCCTACATGATCAAACAATATATTTTAAAATTTAATTTACTCCTGTGATGGCAAAGTTGATTTTTCAGCATCATTACTCCAGTCTTCACTGTCACATGAACCTTCAGAAATCATACTAATATCATCCCTTCTATGCACACCTTGGCAAATAATCACCATTGGCTTGTACATTTTTTTTGTTTACTCTCCCGACTACTTGATATATATATATATATATTAGTGGTGGGCTGTTATCGGCGTTAACGTGCTGCGTTAACGGGAGACTCTTATCGGGTGATAAAAAAAATAACGCCGTTAATCTATTCTCAAAGTTGTGTTGGGAGCTGGGTCTATATTAAGCAAGCTATGATGACTTTCACCTTGATATTTTAGCGCGGATGTATACCTAGCCAAATCTGTAGGGGGCGAGAACGAGTCTTTAAACCTGTGTCTATGCCTACTGTGAAATTACCACATCAAACATGACGTGCTAACATGGATGCAGCCGAAGCCGCCGGGTTTGCTTCAGGGAATTTTTTAAGGTTGTTTGCACATTGTGCAATGTGGAATTCGTTTACAGCTTTCTCAAGCAGTTTGTGATGCATTTTGGAAACAGGAGATGAGCCCCTGGTCTAATGCACCACCTGTCTTGAGAAACCCATTCTCAAAGACTTAACGTTACTTTTAGTCATTATTTTATTTGGGTAGCACACATTCTGAATGCCTACGGTAGAATTCAAATGAGCCATTTTAATTTTGATTAATCTAGATTAATTCCAAGATTACATTGAGATTAATCTAGATTAAAAAAATTAATCTATGCCCACCACTAATATATATATATATATATATATATATATATATATATATATATATATATATATATATACAGTACAGACCAAAAGTTTGGAAACATTACTATTTTTTATGTTTTTGAAAGAAGTTTATTCTGCTCATCAAGCCTGCATTTATTTGATCAAAAATACAGAAAAAATTTTAATATTGTGATATATTATTACAATTTAAAATAACTGTTTTTAAATGTATTATACTTTAAATTATCATTTATTTCTGTGATGCAAAGCTGAATTTTTAGGATCATTGTCACATGATCCTTTAGAAATCATTCTAATATGATGATTCATTATCAAAGTTGGAAACAGTTCTGCTGCTTAATATTTTTTCAGAACATGTGATACTTTTTTAGGATATTTTTATGAATAAAAAAAAAAAAAAAAAAAGAAGCTATGTTTTTAAAATATAAATATTTTGTAATAACAATATACACTACTGGTCAGTAATTTGGGGTCAGTCATTTTTTTTCTTTCTTCTTTTTAAATAAAATCAATACTTTTATTCAGCAAGGATGTGTTAAATTGATAAAAAGTGATAGTAAAGAAAATATTTTATTAGAATAATTATTATTAGAATTCTTTTTTTTTTAATAAATGCAGTTCTTTTTAACCTTTTATTCATCAAATATATTAGACAGCACAACTGTTTCCAACACTCATAATAAATCAGAATATTAGAATGATTTCTAAATGATCATGTGATAGACTGGGTGTTACATGTGACACTGAAGGCTGGAGTAATGATGCTGAAAATTCAGCTTTGCATCACAGGAATACATTTTTTTTAAGTATATTCAAATAGAAAACTATCATTTTAAGTTGTAATAATATTTCACAATATTACTGTTTTTTTCTGTATTTTTGATCAAATAAATGCAGGCTTGATGAGCAGAAGAAACTTCTTTCAAAAACATAAAAAATAGAAACGTTTCCAAACTTTTGGTCTGTACTGTATATATATATATATATATATATATATATATATATATTCTGAATGATTCCACCAAATCAAATCAAATATGCTGCTCATCCATTGAACAAAGTTGGAATATTGTGCTTTAAAACTCTCATGCATGCACTGTTCAAAATGAGTGAAGGCGAGTGAAATATCTGCATGAAACTTGTACTCTGCCTCTAATTCAACACTGGCAAACTAAATGTAACAATTTATAGACATTATTTGGTCACCTAGCATGGAAATTGGTTGAATATGCTAATTTGGTGCTAAAAAAAATCTTATCATCAATACTGAAAATACTCATGTCTTTTTTTTCTTTTAACCAAGAGCACATATGCTATTATATGCTTAAAAATCACCATCTCAGTGAGCAAACATCTCCTGTTTCCATACTTCAGCAGTTTTAGACTGTAATTATTTTTAAATCAACAGCCTTTTTTCCCTAAATGTTTATTCTAAGAACTATCATTCATATTCTGCATTTCTTAATTCATTAGGACCTTAAAGATTTGACAGGCCTTAAAAATAAATAGCCTATATTCTGATAAAAACCTTTCTTGTCAACTGTTTCATGGATTATCCACCCCCTTGCAAAAAAAGGAGCCAGCGAACTTTGATTTTTCCCTATAAATCCCATATTTTTGATAACTTTACTTTGTCACAATGCCAAAATAGGCAGCTATTTAGCCAGTTTATTTCCTAACTATATAAAAACTGGCATAAAATGAGTCACAGACACAAAAAAGTCACAGCATCTCAAAACATAAAAATAGAACAAGTCATGCGAGTCTACACTCCTTGCATTCTCCTCTCTGCTCGCCTATACAGTATAATTCTCTGTAAAATACAAAAACGCTTTCATTTTAACATGTGACGCAAGTCAACATTTTAGCATGATCTACAAAAAGCTGTCAAACTGCACTCTTTCCCAAACTCTGTAATTCACACCTTGTCTCCAAACATCTCACAGACCCGCACACAGTAACTGCCCTAAGACTAATCCCTTAAGATACTCAAAAACTCTCCCGCTTGCTCTGTGACTTTGCTACACTCTTTCACTTTTAGTCAAGTCACCAAAGCTCCCTTCCTAATCCTCTACCACAGCATCTGAGCGGCATTACGCTCATATCACGCCTGGAGGAGAACACACCAAAGATTACAGACCAATTCCACTTAGAATTATTTAAGGGTCCGTACATGACAAAACATTGGCATGACAATCATAAACTCAGTCCACCGTGAGTCTCTTCTTGATTTTTATATGGTTGGTTCTACAACCCTAGATCTCAGAATCCCACAAGTGACCCTTAGACTGTAAGATTCTTGAAGGAAAATGTCGAATGAAATTGCGAATCAATTTTGCCTCTCTTATTTATCAAGGGCCCTTGTCTCCTCTCAAAGCTGATGTTAACATAAAGCTATAGATAGCAAAATGGCTTTAAAACACAAACATAAAGAAAAGCCATCTTGGATTAATAACAGCCCTTTCCTTCTAATATTTCCTTTGGGAAACCTGCCTGAAACAATCATTATTGCATTTGATGCAGGTATAGTCAACAAATAACATCATAAAAGTAAATGTCCTTGGCATTTATGGTTCCATTAAAATAATAGTTTAATTTAAAATAATAGTTCACCCACAAATAAAATTTTGCTGAAAATGTAGTCATCCTTAGGTCATTCAAGATGTGCATGAGTTTGTTTCTTCTACAGATAAGGATAAATTTTGCAGTACATCACTTGCTCACCAATGGATCCTCAGTGAATGGGTGCCATCACAATCAAAACATCTGATAAAAACATTACAATAATCCACACAAATCCAGTCAATCAAATAACATCTTAGGAAGCGAAAGGCTGAATGTTTATAAGAAACAAATCAATCAAGAAATGTTTAACTTCAAACGAATCCTCCATCCATAAGATTGCTTTATCCAGTGAAAAAGTCGTCTTGTCTGAATCAGGAGAAACATATGTGAGGATGAAGTACTGTTAACAAGAAAAAACAGTCCAAAACAGTTCTAAACAAATATGTTGTTGGATTTTGATGTGAGAGGACAACAGGGGTTTCTTGGACTGAAAGCGATGATTTAAAGTTAAAAACATCTTTATTATAAATGTGTTTCACAAAAACACACAGCTTTTCAATTCACAAGATGTAAATTGATGGACTGGAGTCATTGTGGATTATTGTTATGTTTTTATCAGCTTTTTGAATTCTCATGATGATGGCACCCATTCACTGCAGAAGATCCATCAGTGAGCAAGTGATGTAAATTTTTTTACAAACGAAACAAACATTTTTGTTACTTGGAATTACCTTAGTTTTCAGCCAAGATTTCATTTTTGGGTAAACTATTTCTTTAACCTCCTTGGAACCTTTCCACTGCACAAAAGGTGTTATTTTTTATTTATATTTTTTTTTATAAGAACTGTTTGCTAAAAGTGCAGCTTAACACAAGTTATTTTGTCTAGGAAAACAGGAGCAAGGTTTTTCTAACTTAATTGTACTTGTAAAGCCGTCTGGGGAAAAATACTAAAATAGGAAAATGTTGTTAGAGATCAAGTGAGAATATTGTCCTTTTCTCCATCACTTCTGTACGGTCGGCTGTGCGCTGCAAGCTCGAGCGCACAAATGACTTCAGACATAAGCCGGCCACATGCTTCAGGGTGCTCCATTTTAGTTTAATTACATGCACAAATATTAAATACAAATAAAAAATAAAACATCTGTGTGATTTCGCAGCAGAAGAAAAATGATGTGAAAGGGCAGATCTAAATTTCAATCAGCTGCAACAGAAACCACGAGCCAGCTGACCTAAAAGATCTCAAGTGCTAAATGCCTAACATACTTTGATGTCAAGGTGGTCCGCATTAATAAAAAACCAAACAATTTCCTGAAAAACACAAGAATACATAAGAAATGGATTTATGGATGCTTGACAGAGCATGCACCGAAATATAAACCGTAAATAAAGATAAATCAATGAAAATAAAGAGTGTTGCATTGTCCAAACAAATAAATAGTGGGATGTGTGAGGTCAAATCGACAAATCGCCCGCAGCTGCTGGGGGAGGGTCACGCTGGAGGTGTCATGCTGGAGATTACGGCAGCTGCCAAAAGCCATGTGATCCTGTTTTCACACCTGTGCTGGCATGGTACCAGTCTGCAATAGTGTGAGGATACTTTAGTACTGTTTCCTTCTCGTATTATAAACAAATGTAAACTGAATTTGTTGATTTGATCAAACATAATTATCCCGGCAGAGAGAAACAGCAATGGCATTTTCTGTATCATGTTGTCTCTATAATATTGGCCCAGCTGCCTAAAATTAAACCGTCATCTGGACTGCACTGTTCTCTGAGAGTAAAGTGTAAATTTTCAGAGACTTTGCAAAACTGAGACATCCTCTAATGAGGCAGTGATGAGAAAATAGCATCTATTGATCAGGCTCATCTATCACTGAGAGCTGGGGAATGCTGAGTGAAGAACAGCTCATGTTATTCCAGGGGTTCATTAGGCAGATGTTCTGGGGTCTATTATCAAAAACATTAATGCTGTAAGGATTAAGATATTGTATACTCGTATAAAATAGGTAAAAAAATCTTCATTGGAGCGGTACCCTTTCAATATATATAATTTAAGTATTAATATGTACGCTTTAGTTAATAATATATATATACCCTTTGCGGTAAATAACATAAAATTCTACCTACTGAAAAGGTACCACCCAGTGACCATTTTTTTCTGAGAACTCAAGATATAAAAAAAAATGTTGAGAACTAAAAAATGGAAAACTAAGGCTAGGCTAGGGAATATCGAAAAACCATGATCTGCTGAAATTTCAGTGACAATATAATTTATTTGGCTATTAAGTTTGCTAAAGACTCATTTGGGATCAGATTTCTGAATGTACTTAAAATATTTATCTTATGTATTCATCAAAAATATGTTAATGACAGTAATCTCATAAAAATATATATATATATATATGTTTTCCATATCTCTTGAAACATATGAATGTGATGGCAAATCTTAATTTTCAGCAGCCATTAACAGCAATGTAAGAGTCTTTACTTTTCCCCCCAAAGAAATTAATTAATGACCCCAAAACTTTGAATGGCATACAAAAATTTATTATTTAAACTACATTTTATTGTATTTACAGTCACTCTTAGAAGCCATTAAACATCAAATTTCATCAAAAATCGCACTGCTGGTTGACAATTTTCAAAGGAATTTGATTTTAATCTATTTCAAACAGGGAAAAGGACATCAAAAGGCAGTGTTCATCAGATACCCAAGCACAAAGAAGCAGAATAGCTGTCTCAAGTCTCCCGGGCAAGACTTGACAGAGTATTCTTGTGTTTCAGACATACACTGCTGCAGAATCCACCCCGCCACAGATCACACACAGAGCTACGGTGATCAAACGGATCCCTTTTGCTATTTAGTACAGCTTTATTCAAGGACTTCTTAGAACAACAGCTTGGTGTGGTGGCCAAATAAAACAATCCCACACTTGACCTCCATTCTACAGAAGCGAGCAGATGACTCAAGATTTAACTGCTCAACTCAAGAACCATCTCCACATGCCAGTGCCTCTGACCATCACACAGCTCCTCCCTACAGCAGAAGAGAGAGACAGTCTGGCATTTATCCCCGCTCAGTGCATGGCATTAGGACAGTTCACCAGCCCTCATCTGCACTCCAGTTCTCCCTGAATGGGCAAACACATTTGACTGACAGCACTGCTGAGAAGCCAACATCTCTGAGAGACTATAACTCAAGAATGAGAAGGAGGATGCTAACTCGGCACTGTGGTAAACCCCACGAGTGCACAGGACTCACCAGTTGTCTTTAAGATGACCCTGCAGAATCAAGTCTGTTAATGTATCATCACCATCATCAATACTGTGATCCTGCCCCACATTAACAATAAACTCAAAATCGATAACACAGTTTAGATGAATTTCCAGGGCTTCACTTGACTACAGGATTAAAAGCACAGCTTTGTGTTTGCAAACCTACCCGTATTAGCTGCCTGACAGCAATTACAGACCACCAAAACAGAAGCGATCATCCACGGCAAGGTATAATTAGCTTCATATACACTATGGACAAAAAGAAAGGTGGTGTGCTCTAAATGACTCTATGGTCTATGAACACAATGCAAATAGGAAGTTATTCATTGAATCATAAAGAGACTGAACTGAACTGACAGAACTGATATTTTGTGATTTGTGTCATTTTCTATGTGACCTGATTCTACAGTCAAGAACTGAATTAAGATACACAGTAATAGACTGGTAAAATAAGATAAAACAATACAATACAATGTGAGACTTTGTGATAAGAATTTCTATCTGTACAAAAATAATAACTACAGATATAAATATACACTTTACTCTTCAAACGAGGTCAGTTTTTATTTGTTGTAAAACAGTTTTTTTTACATACTCTCCAAGGCTGCATTTATTTAAGAAAAAATACAGTACAGTATTGTGAAATATTATTGCATACATTAATTAATTATTTAAAATAATAATAATAATAAAAAATATTTAAGCTAAATTTTGAACAGTAGTGTAAGTCAGATACCATTAATAACGCAAAACAGATCGGGAGATATAGATTATTTACCAAGTGCCTCAAACTAAAATCCAAAGAATTGATATCATTAACTTCTCTAGCTTTTCATCCTCAAAAGCATTCTTTGCATGCATCAGCTCAGTACCTTATAAAGATGACTCGGTTTCACCCAGAAATTCAATCAACACAAGATTAGAACTTGCCATGTCAAGAAAGTGCTAACAGTCAGAGGTTCTGTGTCATTTGAGGATAAGTCAGGAGTTTTTAATGTAAACGTTGTCTGTAAACTACATTAATTGGCCTCTTAGCAACAGTCTCACATGCATCAAATGAAAGGAGGCATTTTGCTTTGAACAGTCCAAGACATGCAAGAAGCATGAGAGGAAGTCCAATTTTCCTCTAGAGACAGAACAGTGCGACATCTCTCAACCACAAAAGCTAGTCCTGGTTTCAGTTTACAGGGTTCAGTCACCGCCTTTTAAACTAGTTTGCAAGTAACAGTCTTAAAATTCTCCCACGGGCAGAGAGTTCCTGAAGATTCATATTACCCCGACTATTAACTGTCTGGATGAGCTGGATGACATACAGAAAACTGATAATAAGCTTGCATCTTGCATCTTTTTTCATCTTGTGGAAGATAAAATTGGAGGTTGGGAGACAGGGGGAAGGATGAATCGATAAATATCACTTGTGTCCTTGGCACTTGGCGAATGACCAAAAAGAACAACATGATATAGAAGAGACAATAGTGCAAACCATCTATGGTCAGTCCTTTATTATTTGAACCGAAGCTCAACGGACCACTAAGAGTGCATGCAGTGCATACACCTCACAAGGAAAAAAGTAAATAATTTTGATGCATTTTGCAAAAATGTAAAGCTTTTCTTTAAATTGTAACCTTGTTGCCATTATTTGACTGGGATACAAGCACAATCACCATTCACCACTGCTGACGTTTCTGACACACTGGAAATTCCAGTAAATGATGCACCTTTGTGAAAACAATAGTTTACCTGGCAACAGCTGTACCACAATGCATCCCCCATAACTGAGGGTGTCTTGAGTCTACAATCTGAATCTACAATTTTCATAGTCATGAAAATAAAGAAAACTCTTTGAATGAGAAGTATTATATATATACAGAGCTGGGTAAATAACTACATGTAATCTGGAACACGTAATCAGATTTCAAACATTAAGCACTTGTAATTAGATTAAATTACATTGTACTCGTAATCAGACTAAAGTTATTTTTTTATTGATTACATAATTACACATTATTCACACAATAGCTATTAATTATTCATAATTTAGTGATTCTCCCCAGTTCCTCTTTTTCATTTTTTTAATGTACCTTTCTAAAATAGCCTACTGCTTATACACATTGTGGACATTCACACAAAGACCAGGCACTAGTCTGTAATTACACAGATAACTGAGCCCCACAGCATTGAGCGCTGGATTTACAAAAATCGTTTTCATTTTAAGAAGTATTTCAACATTACATCAACTACTGATGAACATGTTGATTTTTATTTTAATTATCACTCAGTAGGTTATTCAACCATGTTGGAAGACTTTCAAATGCACAAATTCACGTTATTTCTAATTTACATGTAATGCAGGGTTTTTCCTGTATGTATATCTCAAATCCTTTAAATGTAGGCCTATTGCTTTTTAGTTAATTAAAGCATTCACAATGCTTAATTTTTAATTTCCCCTTATTAAAGCTGTTAGGTAACTTTGTCCTTTTTTACAATTTTAAAATGCGTTTTTGTTTCAAATTAAAGTTTGTAATGATGTGATTTACCTCACAGCTAGTTTTTTTAAATACCATGTGGAAAATATTTACAGGACCAAGGCCGATATGTAATGTTATTAAGCAGATATGTACTGTTGCACACTTAATACCAAGGTTTTCAGCAGTGGCCTTTGAACAAACAAATGGGCTGAAAAACAAATACATTCATGGTAACTATATATATACACAGTCAATAGTTATTGTCACCTTGGGAACTTTAATCTACTATTAAACTTATTAAAAGGGACATTAAAATTAGCTTCTTGCACCTTTTTAAGTTCTATAATTGGAAGCTATCGTAAGTCATACTTAATTTTCTGTGTACCTGTGTCAGGTGTGTGAGTTTACCTGGGGAAGCGCGGAGTTGAGCTGTCTCTGAAGCACATCTCTCTCGTGAAGCACATCCTGGAGTTTGGTCTGGGACTGGATGAGGGTCTCCTGTGTCTCCCGTAAAGACTCCAGCAATTTATCTCTCTCATCCAACATATTCACCATCAGCTGTTCAAAATTAGACTCGGCATCCGTGCCGTTCTGAGAGCCTCTCTGGGAACTCACCGAGTCCCCCTCATTTATGGTTGGCATCACTTCACACATCATATTGCTAGGTGTTCTATGAAGTCTAAGTCAAATTAAAAATTGATTTGATTTTTTTTTTTTTTTATTCAGGCTTGAGGTGCACTAATAATATGTAGTGCCATTTAAATGCACATTAAAAATGTCCATGTATTTTAAAATGCATCCTCTAATTTCTCTAATTGCATCCCTGTCTATAGATTCATCACACACCTTGACCTCTCTGGTCCATGACTGTCGGTCTTTTTCGCTCTGACATTTTCCACCTAGTTTGACTTGTAACTCAATTCATTTCGCTGGACGCTTATCACGGCGTTCGCCAAACGCATATTCCGATTTCAGCTTATTGAACCTCCTGCCCTTCGCTTTAACATCCACCAGTTGCCATTAACCTTTCAGAAAACGGTGAAATTCGCTCCTGCCGCATCCTCCAGATCCCTCTGCCACCACCACCACCATCATCATCTCACTGCACGGAGAACCGAGCGAAGCGCTCCTCCCTCTACAAACTCATTCCCGCTTGAAGCACAGCGATTCCGCTATCTCCACAAACATTCGCCCATGTTTTAGAATATGAATGCACCGAGGCTCTGCTGGACGTGAAGGTTAAACGTCTCCCACGTCGTCGGCGAAAATCATATCCACCCGGCGTGGCTCTGTACAGCTCGTGCAAACAGCGTAAAATCGGAGTTTCTCACATCAGCACCATGCGACCACACGACTGTCAGGCACGAGACGTCAGCGAGAGAGAGATTGTGTCACGCGCAGCGCGCTCTGGCGGCGGGCAGGTTCATAGAAACAACTAGGATCTATAATTAAGTTGCTATATTGTTTTATTTATTTTAATAAAAAGTTATAAAAGCATGGTTTAGTCACATTTGCTTTTATGTATATGGAAGTTTTCTGCAGCTTTGATCATGACCAAAAGAAAGACAGAACGAAAGAAAGAACAACAACTGTAAGAAAAAAAGAAAAGAAAAATAAATAAAAACAAATATATATTTTTTAAACATTTTGTTCTAATATTTCTGATTCATTTATGTAAAATGAACCGTTTTTATTTTTTTTATCAAATGTACAACGTACAACCTATACCTTATGACGAATATTGTAATGTATCTCACTCATCGATAACACATAATCTAAAAGGATTCCATTCAGGCTTCACGCAAAAAGAAAGTTGTTCAGTTGCCGTTTAAATAGATTCTCCTTGTATATTTATTTGCAAAATTTTGGTACTTTAATTTTTTATTTATAAACTTGCACGAATTGATTGTTCACATTAAGATTAGCTGAGAAACAGCTGAGATGACGTAATGGTTTGTCGTTTTAAACACTGGTTTTAAACGTAACCATTTGAGGTGTCGTTCGCTTTCTGAGATCTCGCGAGAATGTACGCGACTTTGAGCGTCAGTTCCATAATGGCTGAAGATCCTGGAGGAGCTTTCCCTTATTTCACCCTCTTTTTTATTGGTTTTTCGTTACCTCTGCTGGGAAGATGGCAGGGCACACTGCCTCGATAAACGTCCAGAGACCCCCGCTGTTGTCATGCCCAAGAAAGGGAACCGAAAACGGCTGAAATTTAGAGCCGAGGATGTTTGCTCGGAGTCAGGTAAAATAGAGCGAGGCGGTCCGATGTTATGATGTGTGTTGCGTATAATAGTCAAAGTCCATTCTTATGTTAACTTAATTTATTGTGTTACTAACTTACATATTTTCTTACAGTTACTGTGGCTGACTATGCCAACGCCGATCCCGCCATTGTGAAGTCGGGAAGAGTTAAAAAGGCTGTTGTTAATGCAATTGAAAAAGAAGGTAAAATTAGAAGTATCAAGCCTATTCCCGTCACTTAAGAGGAAAAAAAAAACATGATTTGGTAAATAGTAATTCTGACACAGAATCATAATTATGAGTTTTCATGTCATAATATGTTTCAAATCCTGAATTAGACTGCAGATGTGCACTCTTTCACCCTTTATGCTCCTGCCTGTACTTAACAATGACCACAAAACCTTTAATTAGCTTAATTATCTGATTCAGGTGTGTTTGATTAAAACATAAATCACCAAATACAGGCCTGAATTAACTTGGGTCAGACTATTAAGAAAATGCTCTTTTCCAGTATGTTGGATAATTTAGTAATAAAACATTCAACGCGTCAAAATAAAAAAAGTACCCTGATCTTAATTCTGTTTCAGTGAAATTACTCTGTGGACTCGAGGCATCCCAGGGTCCTGTGCAGGAAGTGCTCTCCTCTGCAGTTGGTGTGAGTAATGCCGCCCATGAGAGCAGTGATGAACTGGACTCAGAAGAAGGGGATGAAATCAGAGGGTCCCGCAAAAAGAAAAACAAAAGACACAAAGGTAACTGCAGGGTGTTTGGTCCAGTGAGTTTTCGAACTGGGGTTAATGAAGGAACTGAAGGAAAATTAAATTGATTGATTACTAAAAAAAATTATAGGCCTGTTTCATTTGTTTGCCTGCATGCTATTTGATCATTTACCATCCTCAGCGAAAAAGTGTCTCAATCTTAATAACCATAATCTCAATGGGTCTTTCAAGTAAAAAGGGTTCTGGCTGACAACAAAAATTGGGAATCCCTGTTCTGTTGTATTCCGATATTGTTTTCTTGAGTTTGAGATTTTAAGTATATCTTCTCATTATGAATGTTAGAAAACAGTAAGAGCATAGATGGAGAGGAGTATCCCATTGATATTTGGCTTCTGCTTGCTGCGTACATTCGGCCAGAAGACATCTGCAGATTTTCTTTGATCTGCAAGAATGCTTGGATGGCCACGTGCACGGCTGCATTTTGGACACGACTCTACAAAAGGTAGGCAGCCAAAAAGTAGTATTAAAATGTTTTTCAGGGCCTCTTATAACTCCCAAACAAAGACTAAAAAATGCTTCCAGAGCCAAGGCTGCTGAAAAACTGGACAGCACTGTTGCACTCTGTTGGAGTTGTCTCTGTTCCCCATCCAGGGCATTTATGCATGACACTATTCCTCTGTTATATTTGTTTTTATTATTGTCGTTTACCTTTCCCCAGGCACTATAATCTTGATGTAGACCTCCCTGATCGCCTTCAACCAGACTCTATTGCAAAGATGCGTTGTCTTCGAGCCCGTGTGATTTGCTCGCTTTTTCACTTATATGAGCCCTTTAGCTTGCGGGTGTCCAAAAGCCCTCTTCTCCCTGAATCTACGCCTACCACACTCCTCAATTCCAAGGTGTGTAGACGTACTTTTAAGCCCATATAAATGGTGGATTTTGGTGTTGATGCCTTTCTTGTTCCCACAGTGTTTGTTGTTTTGGGTCAACAAAGTGTCTGGGAGTAGGTCAGAGGCGATGTGGGAATTCAACTTCAAGTTTGTGAAACTGGTATGTTCACTACATTGTTATAAAAGTAGAATATGAGATTATTCCACTGTTTTAATTTCGTTGGCTATTCTTTTCTAGCCAACCAAGGGCAAAAATGGATGCAGTTTGAGTCTTCAGCTGCCCAGGCAGTATAAAGACGTTCACAGTAATCCAGACTCGGACTGTTATCTGCTGCGGGTCACAACTCTCAATTTCATTTTCACTTCTGTTGTGATGGGCATGACGTTAACTTTGGTGAGTGATTAAATAATGCATTTCAAATAGTACTTTTACGTTGTTGAATTATAGGAGGATAACATGCGTAATATTGTCTCTGGATCGTTAATCATCACGTCATTAAGGCTGGAATACACTACGTGACTTTTGCTAGAATTTTTGTCCTCATTTTGATTTGAGTTTTTGAGGATATCAAGTAAGTTTGATACTGATTTTGCAACATGTTTTTATTTTTTCATCTCTTAACGAGGAGTGGGAGTTTGGAACAACTTTAAAGTCTGAGAGAGTTATCCTTCATTGTTTAGTTTATGATGCCCAGTTTATTTCTCTCTAAATTCTCTGTGAATGTATGATGCCTAGTGTTTGAAATTCTGTTCAGACGTAAAAAGTTGTGTAGTGTATTCCAGACTTCAGTAAGTTGCTCCTTTTTTGTGCTTGATGGCACTTTGATTTTGTAGTGCTAAATCTGTAGCCTCTGGAACTTCAGCATTGTACTTTTTTTATTTATTTTTTTTTAGAAAGTGGAAGTCAAATCTAATGATGCTTAGTGGTCTAGACCCAGCTGAAATATCCACATTCCTTTTTGATGAATGTTTTACTTCTAGTGAAAATGCATGCAGTCATGCTGCGGTCATAAATGACAATGAATCACTTGCTCCTTGTCTTTCAGTTCACCATTAATGTGAGCACAGACATGAGGCACCACCGAGTGCGCCTGGAGTTCCAGGATTCGCCAGTAATTCGAGGGAAGAAGCTTAGGGGTGAACAGGGGGTGCAGGTAGTGCTGGATCCTGTCCACAGCGTGCGCCTCATTGACTGGTGGCACCCTCAGTACCCCACATTCTCATATAATTAGACTGATTAACTCCAATCTTGTCAATTACAAAAAACATTGCAGAAGACAATTCAGGCCTGTTTCGACCAGCCCTTACTTATTGGTTTGGCAGTCTGTTTTTCTGTTGAAGTTTACACTTTTACACTTAATGTGCTGCTTTTATGGACACTTTAGTTTTGATTTGTAGTCTAAACGCAAGGTCTCAAGACAATGTATGTGGCAGTTGACTTCAGTAGTCTGGGTCATATTTTATTTGATTGGTTTCACTGTAGAAGTACAGAAAATAGAAGTCGATTCAATATGTCATGCTGCCATGTTCAACCTGTGTTTTATTGAAGGTGTTTTTTTCTTTCCACTGAAAATTGTGGAAAATTTCTCCTCTTTGAATGATCACATTCCAAGTACACAACAGTACAACCCTCTGAACAGACTCTGCTTTCCACCCTCAGTTTAGAAGGCAAAAATCTGTTCACATTAAATATGGCATCTACTCCAGTATATGGTATGCTTTTCTTGCCCATTTAGAGTGGTTTAAAAAATTCATGATCAGGTTATGACATTTGCATAGTAGGGTTTGCATGCCTCTAATCTTGAATCGTATGTGATTTAAATAATTAGTTGTATTTGGGTTTGGTTTTTCTTCATCCGCTTTCTTGAGCTTAACCTTAATTCTTTATATTTCTTATTCTGTCTCTTTGCAAATATATAAGTTGCTCAATTAAATTTCCATTTAATTTATTAAAAAGGAAAGATCTATTAAGGCAAGTCAGCTCTGGAGAAGTATAGTGTAACCCATTTGAAAACCCTTTAGCCTGGTGTTCGATTTGGGGCAAAAAGCTAAGATTGTATGTATTCAGTACTTTCTGTTGGTCTAATGAGTTCAGCTTTACTACTGTGCATACTTGCTTACTTAAATCACATCTCATTGACTGCATCTGCGTGTTGTAGATAAGTGTCTTTAGTTAAGTGAATGTTATTGTTTGTGATCAAGAGGACTTCTTAAATCTATAGATAAAGCCAAAGTTAAAATGTATTTCCTTACTACTTTCAAATCCAGAGGTTGGTTTTGTGACGTAAATTTTGTTTCTTTTTAATTTGAAGCTTGTTTTTGATTTTAGACTGGAAAACGAAGGCACTGGTGTTTCACAGTAATAAATAAGACATGCCATAAACACTTAACTGTTTTGTGTTTCTGTCCTGCATGGGGAAGGAATGGGATCAATACTGACACCCTGTGGGCCAATCTGAAACAACTTGTAAACCCATCCACTAAGCACTGCACGTGTGTGTGTGTGTGTGTGTGTGTGTGTGTATTAAATTACACACGCATATGATTATACTTACTGGAATGCATATGGACATAAAACAAATAGTGAATACTGTGACCAATCAGGAAGACGTGATCAAGAAATCTGTGTTTTTGAGATAATATACAGTCAACTGCTTTGCTTCTGCTTTCCACCCTGTGAAGATATATTTTGCAACTGTAACAGACTTGACCATATTATCCAATAATTTGGGAAATATACCTGTAAGATTATAATAAAAACATTTTATTTATTTGTTTGTAAATATTAAGGCAGCCCTATGAACTAAGTAGGAAAAAGATGAAATTTGGCACACAACAGTTTCCATCTGCTAAGCACTGGCAAATTTGTAGTAAAAGAAAAAAAAATCCAGGCAGAATTTTGTTTATATATGTTACATATGTACAAAGTCTAACTATTATATTAAAAAGTATTTTTAAGATATGAAAAAAAGCGTTAATTTTCCAACTAGAATTGTTCTTTTTTTTTATTATTATTATTATTGATAAACGTTTACATTAAAGCTGAACTACATTTCCCACAATGCTCTGTGAGCGCTACGATTGGTGGCTGCGGCTGTCACAAGAGCCTACAGGTGACTGGCGCACGGCGCTGTCGCATCACAGCGAAGTCAGAAAACATCACACAGGGGAGTGAGTTCGGCTGAAATTACCGAGAAGTTGATAACGGTGCTCTTTTGCAGTTTCGCTTCCATACGAATACAGAGGGAACTGATACCAGGTTGAGTTTAAGACTGCACAATTATCGCTCCTTTCCAAAAACTACGTCCCAACTTTGTACTTTCTGACCTTCAGCGGGTAAGTGATACAGTCCACTGAGCTCCGCTCTTGTCTCTAAATAAATCTGCCTCTGCTTGACTTGCATTCATTTCCAGCTTATTCTATAGCGACAATATTGACATACATAGTTGACATGTTAACAAGAACCAGAACCCCAGTTGGTGCGTATACTTTTCCTTTTTTGAACGTCCTTGCATGTGGTTAGAGGGAAAAGTGACTCAAACTAAAATGATAAACCCAGTTATGCTTGAAATGATTATGTATTCACAAATTTAGTAGTCTTTGCTTCCTGACGTGTTTGATAATAAATATGAGATATAAATTAATATATTAAATAAAATGCTGTTCACGAAGTCAGGTTATACATTTGGACGTAAACGTTTGGTTATTTCAAGTTGTGCTGTATTGTTGGCGCACAGCATATGCATTTACACATAATGTACAAATATAGCGCGCAAGTTATTTATAAGCATTAGGCCTTCAAATACACTTCCTAGTCTAACTTGGACCTTGACAACTTCAGTATAGTTATGTATACAGTTCTGTATTAAAGAGCACATCAAACCATATTTTCAGAATAACCTCCATATAGTGTCAAGCCTATGAATAAAAAGCATATTCAAGTGTATGGATGTCTGTACATGTAAATTGTCGTTTTTAATTTCAGTTTATACAATAATTACTTTGTAGTGAACAGTCATTAATTATTGTGCAGAATTCTCTCTATAAAACTCACTATTCTCACTATAATACTGACCACAGGGCTAATGATCTTTTTGAAAGTCTAGCTAGGTGTGTTTTAGCATTGGTTTAGTTTATTCAAGTATCAGATAACCCAGACAATAAAAACCGGTATGTGTTTCCAGTATAATCCTGTATTTAGTCGAGTGAAAAAGTGAACAAATGTATGGAGGTTTTGGCTCAATGAAACTGATAGTATCAAGTTAGTCCCTTGTTTGATTGTAGTTGCATGTTTTTTTTTGCCTCTGCCATTCAAATACACGGAAAACGAGAAACGTTTATTCAATGAAGCCGTAAGAAATGGAAATACATTTTGTTAGGCATTCAGCTGATGCAGAAATACATATTTTCAGAAACCTTAATCAAGAAAAAAAAATACTTGTGTTATAAAAATTGATGTAAAGATAGTTGCATTAAACTCTAAGTTGGATTCTATACAAATAAATAATTCTGCTTTGTGCCTTGTGTTTTTTTATTGAATTGGATGGACCTGTCCAAATGTTGTCTCTGCTGCTTCCTATATACTGTAGTTCAACTAAATCATCCATAAAAGAAAATTTCTGACATGCCAGAAAATCAAGTTCACCCACAGGTCATATCAGAAACCTGGAGGCTTTATGTCTCCTCTCTGATGGTAAGAGATAAACACACGATCCTATCGCAGGTGTGGCTCTGCAGTTTTGTCCATTGCACGCGTTGACACGTTTGACCGGTGCATGTAATCCAATCAAAGTCAGGGTTTTGCGCTGCAGTTATGTGTTTGTTTTGATGCATCTGAGTGACTTGAATCAGATATACACAGAAAGGAAGACAGTATGGCTGATGAAAGGTAACTCCAGAACACTCACCTCTCCCACACACCCATGGACACAAACACCCAGCAGCGAGGACAACGGTAAACACATTTGTTGCTGCGCATTGGTGTTTGGGTTGGCTTGCTGTTGCTTTGTTTCCTTTACCCTTCCTTCAAGTCGAGCATTTTAGTTGAACATAAACTACATTGACGTTAATTCTAGACATGACCCCGTGGTCTTGTCTGAAAATGAGCTGCTACTGAAGGTACTTTAGTGGAACAATACGTCGGTGTACACAAATGAACAATGTTTTGAATTCCTTCCCTTTTTTATATATAGGCTGTGATGTACTGTAATAGTCAAAAGGAAAAAAAAACGGACTGCTATGGTATCAACATTTGATGTAATTGTAGTTCAGTATTGCTTGGTTGAATAATCAGCACATAAATTGTTCAAGCCATAACTTTGAAAAAAGGTGTGCCTTTTTTTTGCCAACTCTTGCATCAAATTATGCACCAATAGCGCAACATTTTTGTCGATAGAACCCTTTCCTTTAAATGTGAAACCAAATTTTGTTCCTCTCTGCTTGTTTTCACAATGCTACTCTGAGGTGATACTTGAAGCTGATGGAGCGTGGAGAGAAGGAGAGAAAGTGCAGTGGGCCATTTAATGCAGCAGCTGTTCTCAACAATGACAGAGGCATTACTGACTGAGAAAAGCAGAATGTTCCTTGGACGTGTACAAATACAGCTCTCTGTTCTCTTTCTAAAGCCTGGTGCAAGCATTTGACATCTGAGACCAATTGCTTTGGTCGTTACGAAAAATGTGCAGTCTTGGTCAGCTTAGGTGACTTGGCCAAGATTTCTTGCTTTTTGCACCGATTCTTGGCCTTAAAGTCTGAATGAAATCAAAATTGTGTTCAATATCTGCTTCTGTTAGTTTGACAGCTTTGGCAGAACATCCTTAAAAACACCCCTCCAACCACCAATCTATTCTGTTTTACTCATAAATACATCACAATATTGAAGTGATGCTTGTTGCAACTTCTGGTTCACACAGACTTTGAGGTGCTTCCACAGTTGCCATTGTTCGGTGAAGTTTTACAATTAAAATGGGTGGTGTTGGCACAGTGGATAAGACACACGTCTTTGGCGTGAGAGACCCGGGTTCGAATCCACTGTGAGACACCAATGTGTCCCTGAGCAAGACACTTAACCCCTAGTTGCTCCAGAGGTGTGTGACCTCTGACATATATAGCAATTGTAAGTCGCTTTGGATAAAAGCATCTGCTAAATGAATAAATGTAAATGTAATTTCAATGGGGATTGGCGGGATGAAAAGTTTTTGCTAACCAACAGCAAACCTCTAGGTTCATGAGAGAACTCTGTGCAGCTGGAGATTTGTAATTTTGTGGGTGTCTACTCGAACGGTTTTATATAACATAATAGTTCAATATGCTAAAATAATCCATAAAAAAGAAGCTGTTTGGAAAGACGCTATTTAGGGTTCATTTATTTGCTAGGTGGCAGAATAGCTTTGGATGTGTCTCTCTTCTTTTCATTGTAATTTCTCTCATCGAAGTGTATTTTTTTTTGTGTGTGTGATTACAAAATTTCACTAACCAACAGTAAATGTGATGGCACATTTAGCTTTGCATATTGGTGTACAGCCCTGTTTAAATTTCATGTGCTAAAATGAGGGTGCAACAAAGCCTATTCTGTCAATTGTAACCAAAGGTTTATAATTTTACAGTCCAACATTAAAAAGACAGCTAATGCCATACAATCTAACAAGCAAAAAATTGTAAGGCTAAAAAAGACAGCACAGCACATGCCTGCTGCAGGTAATATAGATGGACCCTGTGTAGTGGTCTTTAATGGCTAGTTTACTTTTTCTCTGTTTTTCTTCTTTTCAAAAGATATTTTGAAAAATGTCTCTTGACATTTGACACTTGACAGTGTTTCTTTTGGGTATTTGGTCCAGTGTTTGTTTTGGACCCCACTGACTTTCATTGTATGGTCAAAAACTGATGATTTTTATGTCCCACAGAAGAAAGAAAGTGACACAATGTCCATTTTTGAGTGAACTATACCTTTGAAAGGTCTATGAAAAGCTTGAATGTGATAATTGAAACGCTAAACCTTTGGACTTAAAAGTGCCTGATTTGATCTATTATGTAAGTATAATTAATGTGAAAATTGCATATTAGTTCCATACTTGTAGTCATAGTGTATCAGACAGATTCAGGACCTCAGCTGCTGTTGTTGCAATCCAACCTGAAACCAGACCAGGCGGTCCTGTTCTTATGTACACATGAGCATAATATCCTGTTTGACTTCCACCTCATCTTCACTGTATGAATTAGCAGGGAGTGAAGATAGTGTGATCAGTGGCTGCACTGCTTGGAGAGTCTTTAGGTTAGTTGTTTAGTCTTCTAGATAATCAAAGGTATATCAAAGTGTACTTGGGGAGCATGGAAACAGTAAGGGGTGTACTCAGTGTACTGGGGAATGTGAAGGTCAGGAAGTGCAGAATGATATTGGGTCCAGAGGCACAGGCCAGATAGTCCTGACCCTGTTCCTACCCCTTTATAGTGGTTTCAGGTGCTTTACTGTAGCTGTACGCCTGATTTTGTGACAGTTATTAAAAGGCAACAGTGACGCATACATTTTTTAAGCTTATACAGTGGCTTGCTATAGAAAAGAATCGCCCCGTTTAAAATAATTACATTTTGTAGTTTTGCAGCTTGAAATGAAGATGGACTCAGTTTTTGTTTTATCCAGCTCTATGTATTCAGTGCAGCTTATAAAATCCAAGTGAAATTTTATAACACCAACAACTAAAAAATAAATAAATACATAAATAAAAGTAAGTTGGAAAAAGGATCACCCCCTCCTAAAATGACTTGTAAACTCAATCAAGTGTAGCTAATCACTTTCTCAATAGCACACAAAGCCATTTGACTTTCAACTGTGATCAGCTGTGGTCATTTTGATAAGCTCAGCATGAAAAGATCTTTCCTGGAGCATTTTAGTCCTTGATAGTGACTGAAGCAAACAGTCAACTATTGGTGGCAAGGCACTGTCAAAAGATCTCTGGGATAAAGTTTTGGACAGGCACAAGGCAGGAGATGGATACAAAAAAATTCAAGGGCTTTATCAATGCCTAGAAGCACAGTAAAGTCTATTATTAAGAAGTGGAAGGTATTTGGTACAACACAGACCCTCTATAAATCAGGACGTCACTCAAACTGGATGAAAGAGCCAGGAGGAAACTGGTCAGAGAGGCGACCAAGAGGCCGACAACAACTCTGAAGCATGACAAACAGTCATGGTCATTGTGTGCATGTGACGGCAATATCACAAATTCTCCACAAATGTGGCTCATATGGGAGGGTTGCAAGAAAAAAGCCACTCCTCAAGAAAGGCCACAAGCAGTCAGACTGAGCTTTGCCAAAATGCACCTTGAAAATTCTGAGGCAGATGAGACTAAATCTTTAAATTGTGAATTATTTGGCCTCATCATCAAACAATATGACTGGTGGAAATCCAATAAATATCACCATCCCTAGAGTAAAGCATTGAGGTGGTGATATCCTGTTAAGGCGGTGTTTCTCTGCAGTAGGAACTGGAGATTTTGTGAATCAGCTGCCAGAAAGTTGGTTTACCTTCCAACATGACAATGACCAAAAGCACACCGCAAAACTGAACACACAGTGGTTGAAGGAGAAAAAGGGGAATGTCCTTGCATGGTCTAATCAGAGCCAAGACTTAAACCCCATTGAAAATTGATTCTTGCCTGAAATATCTTATCACACACACAAACCGTGACTGATCCACTGCAAGCAGACAGCTGTATATCTAATTTCTGTTCACCTTCAGCCTTCTTTTGAGTTTTTGCAGTACATTCATAAAGAGAGATTTAAGTGCTGACAATGCTATGCTTTTCCCACCTTCTCCTGAGCTGTCGTTACTAAGCAACAGGATAAACAGCTACTTAATGACGCAAACGGACCACGGTTCTTATGACCGTCTGATGCATATTGCATACAAAAATGGGAACTGTGTTTGGGCCTTTTTATATAGATGGCTCTAGGCACTCATTTGCACCAATTTGTGACTAATATGTATATATTAGGTTCTAATATACACCCATTAGAGGTAATTAAGGTACAAAGTGATAGCTTTTGTACCTTTTTTGTGAGTGTACAGTTGTAAAGCGCTATTTAAATAAAGGTGACTTGTCCTCTGTTGGCACTGAGTTAACATATTGTGTAATAATAACAGAAATTAGCGTTAATGAAATTACAGTTGTTAGTTCTAATCTTCACATTGTGTTGTTACTGGAGTGTGCAATGTTTATGTCAGCTTCTCCCTGTAAATCTCACACGGCTAAACATGGACATGGTTGCTTTCTTTACCCTCTGACTAAGGTCCCAAAGCATCCTGTCTCTCTTTCCCAACCTTTCTCTCTCCACACACATGCCAGATAGGCCAAAGGCGGGCATAGTTGTCATACTGTTGAGTAAATGCTGCTAGTTTTGAGTGGGGGAGCCAGAGAGGGATGTGGATCGTAGCATAAGTGACGGCGACAATCGCAAACAATTTTTGCCTCGACCAGCGCTCCTAATCTCACAGCATATCTCGTTTGGCCACGGCTGATCTCAAGGCATTCTTGTTTAAGTCATTACCAACAAATTAATCCTCTCGTATTCCTCACTTAATAATATTATATTAGTAATATATTTTGTTCCAATAATATTTGCTATTAGGGTTATTTTTGTTAAAAAAAAATGTCTTTTTGTTACTTGAAATAAAAGTAAACTGAAATAATAGAATAAAACAACAAAAGACTAACTTAAAATTTTTATTTCAGCTGGTTTCCAAGGCAATGTTTCTCATTTTCATCTTATTTATCTTGATGTACTAACATAACTAAACTAAAAATGAATAAAAAACTATATAGACATATTTAAAAACAACAAAAAATTTAAATAAAACCAGAAAATATATATAAAAAAAAAATCTAATTAAATATATTACCAAAATTTATAATAGTATCTCGGTGATACTAACATAACACTGATTGTTTGTATTTTGAGGGGATTTTCAAAAGTCTCAAAAGTTTCAAAAGTCCAACACATATTAGGAAGATTGGTGTCATCTGGTGGGAGAAATGTTTTGTGGTCATATACTCTAGCAAGTGCCACAAAAGTCACCAGGTTTCATACCATTCCAGTAAAGTGAAACATTTTAATCAATCAAAACGTAAAATGTTGGGGTTTAAAATGACAAAAGACCACCAGTGGGTTAAGAAATGGAGGTGACCTATGTTTTCTGTCTTGCTAAAACAACCTCTACGTTATTACAACAAAAAAGCAGTATGGCCCAAAACAATAATCACAATAACATTTTTCATATCAGTCAATATCGATAATGATCACAATAAATATATAAGTTCAAAGGCAGTTTTTTGCCCCTTAAGTGAAAGTTGTAGAAACCAGACTGTTAGGCTACGTTCACACTGCAGGCTGAAATGACCCAATTCCAATTTTTTTGCCCCTATGTGACCTGTATCTGATCTTTTCATGACAGTCTGAACGACACAGATCCGATCTTTTCAAATGTGACCCAGGCCACTTGGATATGTGGTCCTGAATCCGATACGTATCCGATCTTTTGAAATGCGACCTCCGTCTGAACGGCCAGGCCACATGTATCCGTACTTCATTGATACGCTACAAACGTCATAATTCTGCGTTGAAGTAGGCGGGAACGAGAAGATAAACTGATGAATTCTGTATTAGTGAAGCCACTCACATCAGTATCCCACCACTCCTGGCTGCGACTCCGCACCCACACGTTTCTCTGTACTGACGTTGCTATCAATGCCCCACAAAACGCCATGTCCAAAAACCTTGCTCTCCTCCTTCTTTTTAATTTTCTTCTTAAAATGAGAAGATTGTAATTGTGCTGGCTCCGTTGGGAAAATAACTTTAATATTGCAAAAAGAGCTCCGCTGTTGACTACACTGTTGTTGACATCCATGTTTAACGTTAGCTACTTCCGCAAACAACAAGTGATGTCGTTGACCATAAGTACTCTTCTGCGCATGCGGGTCACTTCTGGGTCATTTCACGTTCACACAGGAGATCACAAAAGGTCGCATTTAATTTGGAAATGTGAACGGCCTTGCAAAAAAATCTAATTTTTTCAAAAAATCGGAATTGAGCATTAAGCCCTGCAGTATGAACGTAGCCTTAATTGTGGTTTTAAACTACTCATTATGGTCAGAACATGACAAACACTTCACATTTTTAATGATTTACACTTTTCTAGTCAGTTTTCCTTATGCTAAAAATAAATGTCAATATGGAAAAATTTAGTTCTTAGTATCTGCATGTTCTAATGAGTGATATTGTTTCAAATCATGAAACAGGTTTGTTTTTCTGACTTTGATGGCGTGTATCTTCAGCAAATTTTGCAGTGCAGGCTGCAATATTAATAATATTATGTAGGCTATTTTTGTCTCTTAGAAATGCACATTTGACAGTAGCCTGAGTTGACAGTCGAAGTAACTTGAGTTAGGATGCAGATGTAAATTTATGTTCACTATCAATAACAAACAATAACATCTGTGAAAATTGTAACAAAGCATACTTTTTTTTTTTTCATACATTCAAATCATGATAACCACAAAACCACACATAGCACCTCGATACCATAATAAAAATGTAACTATGGTTTCTAGGTATTTGTACGAAAATACATTAATTATAAATGCACAATCGCTATAGCTTAATCACAAAAAATACTGTTTATATATATATTCCATTACTCTTAATACATTTAATATGTCTACATTAATAATGTTCGATGTGAATATCCCACATTTTTGAAACAATACCATGGTGCAGTTACAGTAAATCCATGGTGAATGATGGTGATTTGTAGATTTAAAGTCTTCTGACTGTATCCTTGCACAGTGTTTCTGCTGTTTCATCTGGCTTTAAACTACTTTAAATCACAGAGTCATATGTGTTCTTCACTGAATTCAAGCGCTTCACGTTGGATCTCACAGTGCTGTTTAGTGTCGCATGTACATCATCGAGTAAACGCATCTGCTCTAGCGAGCTCGCACTGCGCTGCCGTTTGAACTTTGAAGCAGAGCAGATAAATGCTCTGTGTGACGCGGTTCAAATGAGTAGTGCTGTTTCCTTATGCTTTTGGTGGAAACATTATAAAATTACCATTTACTGAACTCTTCATATCGCGATAATTATCATTTATCACCCAGCCCTACTTTTGGGATTCTCCTCATACAGCTTAATGTCATGGCAAAATGCATGAGTAAGTTTTTAGTTTCCGCCTGATCAGAAAAGCTGATTGGGAAAATAATAGAAATGCCAGACCAGCCGGTTTAGACATAGTCAGGTTCTAGAAATATCCTTCTTTCCATAGGCTATTGTCAGGAACACAACAGTTCCTTGGTCATAAGCATTGCCTCCTACATGGGAGCTGGAGCATTGCAACAGGGCCGCAGCTGTTCAGACCAATGAAATGCAGTTTTGTCTCTGGCGCTCCTTCTATGGCCCAAAATACTACTGTAAATACATTGTTGTCTGTATTTAGTTTAATAAACTGCCTCAGTGTGTGCGCACAAGGCTGGTCTTGTCTTGCATGTTGAATGTCAACAAGCCATTAAAGAAACACTTTGCAACAGTTAGCATCTGTGAACTGTCATTGTTTATCGTTTTAAAAGCCCCCTAGCGAGGTCTCTTTGGAGGAAAGGTCACTTGTTTGAGTACTTTTCAGAGGTCACAGCGCTTGAATGGAAGTGCATGGTGAACGTCCTTTTATAACCCATCATGCACCTTCCAAACAAAGCCACAGAAAAAAAAAGAGCTTTAAATTGATCACAAAAGTCAGCCAAGAAGGGAATCTTCGATACAGAAGAGATTTAAGTTGATGGGCATTTGAATATATACTGGTTCGGTTTGTCATTATCAAAGCTTCATGACATCACAACTGAGCTATGATGGGCTGATTCATATTAGTTTGCCATCAAATCAGAATCTGTAAACTTCCATAAATGCCCACAGACATTTTACTGTCTCATTGTAATTCTGGTAACTTTGGTTTGTGGCCATTTTTTTTTTTTTTTTAATGTTTAACCTTTAGAAATAATCCACGCATACGATTACAAAGCAGTTCTTTGTTTGGTATGTTCAGGAGTGCTTTAGAATGCATTTTTTCTTGAAACTTTCCACACACTCACAGACTGGAATAATTTGTCATTAATATGGTATATAACAATGGTTCTCAACTGATGGATTTGTACTATGAAAATGCAAATAAAAACCCTTCCCATTTACCAATTTCCCTTTTAAGTGTTTATCCATACCATAAGTTAGGTGGGTAAATTACACTTCCTCTGTTGTTTATGTATTTACAAATATGTCAGTTTTCCTATTTAACCTAAGCTATGATAATTAATTTGCATATTAGACACTACCATTCAAAAGTTGAGGTCTGTAAAATTTTGTTTTTGAAAGTGTTGTGTAATCACCAATGCTTTTTTTTTCTTCTTAATTTCATTTTATTATTTATTTTTAATCAAAAAACATAACTGTTTTCTATTTAAAATATTTTTTTTCCTGTGACGGTAAAGCCAAAGTTTTTTTAAAGCAACCATTTTATTTATAAATGTGTACTCTTTATTATATTTTTGTGGAAACCGTGATGCTTTTCCCCCAATATTTCTGATGAATAAGAAGTTCAAAAGAAAAGCATTAATTTGAAATATAATTATTTTGTCACATTATAAATGTATTTACTGTCACTTTTGGTTTAATAAAATTTAATGTGTCCTTGCCAAATAAAAGTATATATAAAAAAACACCATTCAAAGGTACTGTATATCCAGTAGTCCATGGATATACATTTTGGCACCTTTTATAAAATTAACAAATGTGTTCCTGTGAAATTTTGATCCTGAGGCAAAACCATTTAAGATCCACTGTTATACTGGAAATCAAGCTATTCATAAAAATTCTAGACCTTTAACTATAAGTTGAAACATATGCAGTTTGATCCTGATGTCAATCTAAATGTCAAAAAACCCCATTATGCAGAAATCAATTAGCTTTTTTTTTTTTTTTTTTTTTATGCACACATGATCTAAAGCAGAGATGGGTATTATTCAGGCATAATGCAATACTCATTTCTTGTAATTAACATCTTGATTCCTCTTAACTCTTAACCCTTCCCATCAGTCTTTGTTTTGTCTGATTGTATAATTCATTACTTGAAATTAGTTGAATTATTGAACTAATTCTTGGGGGCAAATCATGGTGTCATTCCTTAAAATGCATCTGACCTTTACCAAGTGCACTTTATGTCAATAATAATAATAATAATATTTCATGTCTATTTTTATGACCATTAGGGGGAGACATCTGTTTTTTTTATTATTATTATTCTAAAAGCAGCATTTTTATGTAATGTTTCTTTGGCTTGTCTTAGATCTTAGCTTTCCAGCAATTCACCTTCAATTACATTTGTAATTTAGCAGACCCTTTTATCCAAAGCTACTTTCAAAGCTCAGATTTTTGCTAGAATATTTACTCACCCTCATTTCATTCCAAATCTGTATTACTTTTTTCTTTCTTTAGCAGAACACAAAAGAAGATATTTTAAAGAAAATTGGGGTCAAAACAACAATGATCACTAATTATTCATATTACACTTAATTATTTTCATTGATAATTAAAAAATGGTTCATGAGCACCATATCAGCATATTAGAATGATTTGTGAAGATTGCTGAAAAGTCAACTGTCCCATCACAGGAATAAAATACGTTGAAAAAATATATTCAAAGAGAAATCAGTTATTTTAATTTGAATTAATATTACAGTTTTTACTGTAATTTAACCAAATGATTGCAGCTGTTGTGAGCATAAGAGACTTTTGAACAGTAGTGTATGTGAAGGTTTGTTCACCTCCATCATTATCATTATCATGTGACCATATCAGAGCACCATCTACTGTACTACTGGTAGTGGTAGTGATATTGATAGCAACTCCAGGATCATGGGTTTAATTCCCAGGTTAAAAAAGGAATAAAAATGACTTGACATTCATGTGGCATTGATGTGTATCTGCATGTTTCAACTTGTGGTGAAGGCAACACTGCAACGGTTATGAGCAACTTCCTAAATAATTTAGAGTAATCCAAATGTATCAATATGTGGCGTGTTTACACGTCCGCATGAGTGTTTTGCTGATCCAGCCTAACCAGTGATTCACCACACTCCTTCAGACTCATTATTTTCAACCGCACTGTCAGATGAGATTGAAGAGGACTCAAGAAAAGGACTGCGGGACAATGAAGTCCCCTTGTTCCTCTCTCACGGAAGCTCTCAGGGTTTGGGTCATTTAAGGGAACTGGAGGAGGTTATAGACTAAAGTGGAGAAGTTGTGGATGCTGTACTGTAAGACTTCATGACTAAGGATTTCCCTGTGACTGTTGATCGCTCTCCCTCTCTTATTCTCTGTGCCGATTGGTCACGAGTGGTGGCGCTGTCAGCCAGCACAGCGTCTAATATAAGAGCCATGCTTCAACAAGAAGGCTGAGTATTCATTTAGGACGCCACTGTTTTGGACTTACATGAGGATTGTGTATCTGTGACGAATAGGACAAGGTAAACATTGACCAGCCTTCTTCGTTTGCCCTGCCTGTATACAACTGCATAAAAGGTATGGAGAGTGAATCATTACCAAGATTTGTGTATAATTTGATATCAACGACCCATAACAGGATTGAATATTCACTTTGTTGGACACATATATTAGTGAAAGGCCTCTCAGTGGTTGGGAAAATAGTTTTATTAGACATCTCACAGTTAACTGAGATCTTCTTGGCTTGTCAAGCGTTACGTCAGGTTCATGTTAAGCATGTTTGGTCTTAACATGGCTGTTTAGCTATATAAAACAGCTTGCAAGTCATTTTGACTTCTACGACTTGTACTACTATTATGATAGTTTTTTCATTCTAAGATAAATCAGTGGCAGGGATCCATAAACAGACCTGGATGGAATCAGTGGACTTTTGTGGCATTTTCTGTGCTGATTTTGGAGTTAAAACCTGCAGATCTGCACATTGAGAAAACAACAGTGGCTCAACCCTTTATTGTACTTTGGAGAAAGATAGTTGCCATTTTATTTCATTTTATTTTTATAATTTATAATTTATTCAATTGCCAATAAATTTTACCATTTAAATATAAGCAGTATTAACTCAAATATGTGTTTTAACTGTAGTCCCAGTGCTTTTTTTATGGCCAATAACAACATGCATGTGTTTCCTGTAATGGAGGTGCTTGCTCTCATTGGATACATTGGATAGACTGTTGGGTCTATAAATATGAATGCACTGTACAAGTTGAATTCTCACAGTTTGGAAAGAAATTTAATTAGATCTTTCGTGGTTTAACCCAGATATCAAATGTACATATAAATAGATATATCTGCATTGCACCTGTTGCCTTGTTACTTTGACGCCTAGAAATAGCACAGCCGCAGCTATCTGCAGCATTGTCATTTCTATGATTCATCCAGCCACAGCCAGACACCTCTTCATGTTACTCACTGGGCAAGGGATGGCCACTAAAACAAATCTCTGTGTTTCTTTTCCAGTTTTCCAGCCCACTCATAGGCAGGCACCCAGTCATGTAGAGACCAACGCGTGGAGGACATCCAGATCACTTTCAGCACTTTCTACACAAAGAGGTAATTGTGAGATATTTCTCACAGTGATAAATGAATAAAGGCATAGAAAGCTGTGGAGAATACACCATTCAGTGCGTGTCCAAATGCAGCTGGGCCTGTCTGTTAGGAAAATCCATTGAATCATTTGTATATTTTCCCGTAAGCACTGTCAAAGTTGGAAGTTGCATAAGATCGTTATGGGGTTATGATTTCCTGTTGAACAAGTGAGCAAGGGTTGAGTAAATAAAGTGCCCTCTCAGTATTAAATTACCCAAATTAAGGTTTATACAAAGATAATATGAATAAAAAGCATATCTGGTGTTGTTGTTTTTTATTGTACTGGGGCTGGATTTAAACTTAAAGAACTTAAAACAAAATATGGTCATTCCAAGTCCATGAAAATCTTTGCATGTGGCTCTGACTGCACGCTACAGCATTTGCAATTTTTTTTTCCAAACACACTTCTCCACAGCAGCATTGTCCAAAAATAAAAAGAGTCAAGTGGTCAGATAGTAATTGGCACAGCAAAGACAGTAGAAATTGAGCAGTTGTGTTGTTTGTGTGTTTTGAACATTTTGAAACAAGTCACCCACAGGTCAATGTGTTCACTAGATAAGTGAGAATCTAATCAAGTTAGATCATACACTAGCGCAAAATTGAGCTCGACAGTACTCTAGATTTTTAGAAGCATCCTGATACACATGTAAAACAGTCAGTGACATTTCAGGAAGGCAGGAGTGTCATCCACATTTTTGTTGCTGTCACAACAGACGTTATTAAGATGAATTTCTCTGCACTGCCAAATGCTGTTCTTTTGAACTTTGCATTCTTCTGAGAATCCTGAAAAAATATATATAACTGTTTCCAGAAAAATAGTAAGCAGCGCAACGGTTTTCAACAATTGATAGTAATAAGAAATGTTTTCTTGAGCACCAAATCATCACATTATAATGATCCGGCAGAATGATGTGAAACTGAAGATTGGAGAAATGTCAGTAAAAAACATCTGTGTTGTAGTACAAACATATGAAATGTATTGTGACAGTTGTGTCAGGATTAAGTTGTCTGTGCCTCTTGGATTTAAAGGCATTTAATCCAGCATATGACTACTTAAAAGTAATGGAGGTCATGAAAGTGACTTGCTCATGTGGAAGCTGGGAAACCTGAGTTTGTTCTGTTTTGATATTTAATGAATTGGCATTTTCTCTATTCTCAGTGTCAATCAATGGTTAAATTAAGCATATATCACTTTTGGAATGAACACAGCAGAATCATGGAATGTAAAAGCAGAAATTTGAGGGATTTTTGTTTACTTGATTGCATGAGTTTAGTGAGTGAGTTAATCGCTGTGTTGATGGGAGCCCAAGAAGCATGACAACACTGCACATGACACAAGCATCATTTGGGGATTTTTTTTACATTTATTTTTTTATTCAATTTTCTTTAAATCATGGCACCCTAGATGATATTCAGTGCATTAACTGAAGGGCTTTATTCAGATTTTCTCAGTTTTCCTTGTAATTTGTGATACCGTATTTATAAAAATCACAAATCACAACTCAAAGAAGAGCAGCTTTTAGTACAACTGACGCTCTTGTGTATCTTGTGGCAAAAGAGGAAGGAAAAGGGTGCTGTGAAGACACTGACAGAGGGTTCATCCTCCTACTCGAGAGTTGCCTTTGCTCTACCCATCCCACCTTATTTCATCCCGGTGAGTGTTAATCTCATGTGTGAGTGTGAATCCTTAGAACATGCCAGATAATTTGGGCAGAGCATGGAAAGTTCACTGTGTGCTGCAGAGGAATTGAATTTACACCGGCAGTCTGTTATCCCGAGGGAACAGAGTGTCTCTGCAAACAGGAACAGAAAGTGTGGGTGTTATTTTTGGTTCCGCTTGCCTCACTGACTTGCTAGATGGGGTGGGTTGTAAATCAAGGGTGGACAGGAGCAGAAGATCCATCATAATCTGGTTCTCTGCCAGACCCCACTTCCACCCTTCCTGTGCAGGTTACTGCAGTGTCTGAAACCCAAAAGTTCTATTCATATTTCCAAATTTATAAGCAGTTACTCATCAAATTCCAGAGATGTGAACGAGCTCATTTCTGATATTGCAGACTTGTTTTCTGAATGACGAAGTTGATCAATTGTTTCCTTTGTTAGCTACTTTGTATTGTAGGAAGTGGTTTTAGTTTTTGTAAACTATTAATATCTCTGGTCTGAATATACTTTTAAATGTCTGTCAAAGATCGAAGATGCTTTTTGGTGCATTTACAGTCTAGTAGCAGCTAATTGGTAAATCCTGACCCATGGGGTGTATTAGTGTTCTTGCACTCACAAGTGCTCTGAGAGCATCAGATTTGCATGTTTATAATTGGTGTGTTTAGGACATTTGTTGGGGTATTGGCCTGGTGATTAGTGCATATGTTCTGACACCTTGCACAATGGTGCTCATGCACGCAGTTTGAGCACATGTAATTTCCTGATTCTCTAGCCACCCTGTTGTTTCCTTTCTCCTATATCACTGTCTTTGTGAATTAAGGAAGACATGCATTTACTTTTCAACTATGCAAATAAATGTTTTCCAGTCAATGCTTCTAAATGGCACAAATGGCATCTGTAGAAATCTCAGGGTACAACAATAAAATTTATTTTTTGTCTGCTTGGCCTATATTTTCAATAGCCTCAATAATTTTTATAGTTTTTTTATCGTAATTTTTGTTATATAAAAAAAAAGATTTAATTTTCCAGAAAATATATTGTTATATTTAATATTTTTATATAATTTTATAATATAAATAAAATTATTATTTCTATTTTTAATTTGCAAAAATACCTGGAAATTATATCATAATAGATACATTTGCATTAGGGGTGTAACTGTACATGTATTTGTACATTTGTACCACATTTCGGTACGCATGTGTAAAATACAGCATTGTTTTAACAAGTGCACGAGTGGAACTTCTTTTGAAACTTCCAGTTTTATATATTGTTACTTTTGATAAGAAACAAAGTCTCATCTTTCAAATTATGTACTTTTTTCAGAAAATTCAAACAATTAATGCCATTTTGATTATCTTTTATGTGGCACGACAGATCGCTGTATAAACGCAGCGTGATCATCTCTTCCTCTTTACTACAAGATTTATTTTCACACCTCATGTAATCACCCAGTCAGTGTTTCAACCACAGAAAGACGGCTATAAAACAGCTTGTAAACAAAACGTCACGTAGCATTTCATTTACCTCAGGCAAGTCATTAGTGTTCACAGCACGTTAGTGCACTATTAATGAAGTCTGGACAAGAGCATTTCACGAAATATTAGATTATATACTCATTATATTTTACTTTACCGGTTAATGATGTCTTAATTATTTAATGTTTACATTAATCTGTTATAAAATGAGTTATGAGGCACTGTGTAAATGAGTATATTTCAAAAACAAATATAATTTTTTATAAATTAGAAATTAATTTAAAAACTGCATTATGTGGAATTTACATGTTTGCATACATTTTTTTAAGTTGAATGTTGCTTGTTATACTTAAAAATAAATAGTAATTAAATATAAGTTTGAGCTCTGTTGTTAACTGTAACCTTATAGTAGGCCTAATGTAAAAGGGCTCACAATGGTTTACAGCATAAGCCGAGGTAGATATTTTATCCCTAAGAAAATTTAAATTATTACTGGATTTATTTAAAGAAAGAGCAGTTTGTTCAGTAAAACAGTTTAGTTTAGTTTCCCCCCCTGCTGTACCAAAGATGTATCGAACCATGACATCAAAACCGGGGTGTGTACCATCATGTTTCTGTACTGTTACGCCCCTAATTTACATAGTACATACTTTTACATTTACTTTTACATGGTACATATTTATACTATTTTGATGCATTAAAGGTGCCATGCAATAATGATATACTGAATGTTATAAGACTTTGCAACAATGAAGGTGTGTTTTTGTGTGTGAATAAGCTTTGTGGTCCACTTTTTATATTTTTTCATAATCCTTTGATGTAGAGATGCCATGAATTCACTGGCTTCTGTGACAATAGGGCACTTTGATAACTGGCTCTGTTTGGATGCGTCTCCATCGGAGCAGTGTATGCCTGGTATTCACCGATGGGTGGTGTGGGAGAGCAACGTCACAGGAGGAGGCGTACACAGATATACGTCATTAGTTCAGAGCTGAGCCGCAAATGCTCTGTTGATACAACAGTGATACAAGAACGCCCAGCTCTGACTGTTCAGTGGACTTCTGAGAAACAGTCAAGCTATCAGATTTTTTTCTTCTTTTGAAGAAATTGGAAATGTTTACCAGTTATTTGACCAGTTCTAAATTACCAGTTACTCATTAGTAATGTTTGCTAAAGCTATTGCTCATAGATAAAAAAAATAACATTAATGATTTTAGTTTTTAAAGTTTTGTTTTTAGGATAAATATTTCATTTTAATATAGATAATATCAAAAATAATCATCTATTTATCTGTACCACTTTAGTGTAAATGTGTAAATACTGTGGTAGATTTCTCCGTTTGTCTGAGAATTCTAGTCAGCCTGACACAACAACATTGGCACCAACCAATGGTGTGAGTTTGGGGGCAGGAATAGCTGTATGACCAATGGCATTATGGTTAGATTGTTTTTCCAAGCAGTCTGACTTTGAGTAAAGTATTTTCCTAACACTCTTAAGGTGCAGACATTCCTATTAGCAAATTTTTAATAAAATTTCCCAGGCAAAAAAGATTCATTATCGCCAAACAATGTGGCAAATGTGTGTGACCAACTTGAACCCATTTTGAAATATGTGTGTGAAAATGAAATTATTAAAGTGCCCCTATTATGAAATTTTTAAGGTTATGTTTTCGTTTTCTCGCATTTAATGTCACCAAATTTTCAAACGATTCGTTTAAAGCAGTTGTAAGATTCAGTCTTTCTAAACCCTTCCTTTCCGTGAGCCTGGGATTTAGTTTCCCAGTTTAGGTGCATTCATGCCACCTTTGATCTGCATTCAACAGTTTGTATACAGACATCTAAATACCACTTCAGAAAGCACTTCTGTTCCATCTTTTCAGTTTAAATTAAGTATTAGAGTGTTTTTAAAAAATAAAAATGTAGCTCTGTTGCCACATCCATATCGATCTTGTCTCTCTAAGTTTGAAGTCAAATACCAGCAGGTTATCAACCACCCAGGCAGTCCGGTCCTGCTGTACATCAGTCCAGCTGTTTGTGAGACAGTCCTTCCCAAAGCTCTGCTCTCCTGGAACTGAGTCAACCTCTGGCAACTTCCCTGGGGACAAAGCCTGAAGGTGTCCACTGACCAGTGTGAACCACAAAGCTCGTAGTGTGTGTGCCCCCTCCACCACTGAAATGTACACTGTGGGCTTAATACTGCTTCAGTGCCATCTCAATAGGAGCTGCTTTGCTTATTGTACCTCTAGTACAATAAGCTTTTCTCCATAGGCAGCCCAGTCCCTCTGGGCTGTCCTTTCCACCTCGTGGCTATCTACAGTATAGTTTGTGATGTGGTGCTGCTGAGATGTGCCAGACAGGCCTCTGTTGGCTGTATCTAACACAGCGTGGATACTCAGCACCCCATCTTTATCAATAAGTACACTTAAAAGTCCCTTCCTGTTTGTATCTTTGTCACAGTATCTCCAGTAACAGCAACGTCATGCTTGTTTGCATGTTGGTCTTCTGTAGCACCCAGAAAAGAGGAACTCCTCAGCTTAGGGACTCCCCGTGGTGGCAGAAGAAGAAGGGTGTGGGCCTTTTGCTGTATTATGGGGTGAAGATCTTTAGGAGGCATTTCCAAATTGAAAAGGCTCACATGAGCTTCTGCTGAAAAGAAAAACACCACCTGACCCTCACATGACTTCCCCATCACACTGCATCATTGACAACAGCTTGAAAGAAATAGCATAATCTGTTGATAATCTTATGGGCAATTTGAGGACACCCAAATGACATTATGAATGCATCATATGGTGGTTACATCCAATTACAGTTACATGATTTATCTTTAAGGTTCCTCATGTG
The DNA here is from genome assembly GCF_963082965.1 of Carassius carassius. Taxonomy (NCBI): domain Eukaryota; kingdom Metazoa; phylum Chordata; class Actinopteri; order Cypriniformes; family Cyprinidae; genus Carassius; species Carassius carassius. The sequence goes on along the minus strand of NC_081792.1, from coordinate 17,837,425 downwards.
TAGTTTTAGTTTCCTTAATTTTTATTATTATTATTATTATTATTTATTGTAACTGCTCTTATTAAATAGCCATTTGTATCATATTGGAAGTGATTTATTGTCATAGAGAGACCACCTCACTGGTGCTGCTGGTTTAGTTATTATTTAGTTATTTTATATATATATATTTTATATATATTAATTTATATATATTAATATATATATATATATATTAAGGCTGTCACGATATTAGATTTTTCATATCACGGTTATTGTGGCCATAAGAATTCACGATATCGATATATCGTGATATCTATAGAAACCTAAAAAGTGTTACTCCAAACAGGCGATTTATTGCAAATAAAAAAACAAAGACAAGTAAAGAAAACGCGGTACTTATTAAGATAGTCACCCTTTAAGTATATGAACACAGAAAACCGCTGTTAATAGGTTATATAATATTTTCCAGTCTATGACTTTTAAAATAATGTCAACTTACTCTGATGAACACGGCTCTCCTCGGAGCAGCTGTGAGCGCTGCGTCTTCTTCTTGTGTGACAGTGTCAGCGTTAAGGCACAATACTGCCACCTGGGCACTCAACCAGATACTGGCGCTTGAGTATTTAAATGTGTTGTTATCATAAGAGAACTGTTCATTTTAAATATTGCGGTATATCGTCACACACGAAATTAACACGATATCGATAATTGTTGCTTTGAATATCACGGTTATCGTCAATACCGGTATATCGCGACACCCCTAATATATATATATATATATATATATATATATATATATAAACAGCAGTATTGTGAAATATTATTGCACTTTTAAATAACTGTTTTCTCTTTTAATACAATATTAAGTCTTTTGTGCTCACAAAACTGTATTTATTTGATAAAAAATACATTAAAGTATGTAAAATGTGAAATATGAATAAACTGTATAATAACTTATATTTTAATCTATTTGAAATTAGATTATTATTAATATTAATTAATTAATGTTTTTTTTTTTTTTTAAAGCTGGATTTTTAGCAGCCTTTACTCCAGTTTTCAGTGTCACATGATCCTTTAGTAATCACTCTAATATACTGATTTGGTGCTCAAGAAACATTTATTATTATCAATGTTTAAAAAAAAAAAAAAAAATCTAATTTTCCCCAAAAAAAAAAACATTTTTGTGGAAGCTACTTTTTCAGGATTCTTTGATTCTTTGAATAGAAAGTTTAAAAGAACCACATTCATCTGAAATCCATTTACTTCACATTCACTTCTTCAAATTTTTTTCCTTTGCAGACACCCCACCACTCTTCGGGCTGGACTGCACAGTGACAGCAGCCCGCCCCCCGCTTCCCCCAGCCATGTCGTCACGCATCGGCCTGCGCCTGCAGCTCATGCGGGACCAAATGCAGCAGGAGGAGCAGCGGGAGCGGGAGCGGGAGCGGCAGCAACAGGCAGCGTCCATGCATTACATGCAGCAACGCATGCCAGGCCCACCAGCGCCCTCGCCAGCCATCAGCGCACCAACACACTTCCAGGCACCCATGCAGGTGCCCGTTGACGTGTTAAAGGTAGGAATATCATTTACATGTATGCATTCAGCAGACATTTTTATCCAAAACAACTTAGAAAAGAGGAAGAAAAGCAATCCTTCAAATGGGCAACAATAATGCCAGGTCACGTGACCACATTAACCAGTATGATTCATCCATAGAAACCTGTCATGAGTGCAAGAGAACTCCACATAGTTCAATTAGTTCAAAACCATTTTTTGGTTTTCATAATAAGTATACGGTACGTTTTTGTGGAAATACTTTGCTAAGACTGATTATTATTGGGGCACCCCCTCTCACTTGAATCTTGCTAAATTCCCTCTAATCATTATGCAGTTCTGTGTTTCAGGGTAAGAATGATCTCCCACTTGAGAACCTAATCTTTCCTTCAATTGGGTAGTTTAGCACTTCGGCCACCCTAGTAGTCACAACAGCATGAATGAGTTCTAAGGAGTGCACGAAGACCAAATTAGGCAAGATTAGGGACTCTGGTAATCTCCTCTCGTGTTGCGCTGAAAGAGTAGTGGGCAAAGTCCAGAAGTCAGTGGGTCGTGCAGGACTGACCACGGCTTTAGTGTGCTGGATTACATTTCAACCAAGATCAAAAACAAAGTCAGGAATATTTGTAGAAGAATGCGGTGGAACGGCAGCCAGGTAAGAGGAAAAGGAAACAAAGTTGTGGCCGCTGTGACATAACTTTTTCAGAGATAACACACAGGAAGACATTCTTACAGGTGACATGATTCTGCCACTGTTTTTCTGGATTGTTATCAGTTAGTTTAAAGGAGCCACTCTGTGCTCAGTATACACATGTGGAATTTTGGGTTTGGTTGTGTGTGATGTTATGAAACTTTGTACTGCACCTACCTTTTTTAATTCTGATTTCAAAGCCTGACAAAAAGCCCCATAGTTTTTTGGAACTGTAAAGCTTGCGTTCCTTTTGAATAGACAGTAAAAGTCTCTGTTCTCAATCAAGTTACCTGCTCAACAACTTTGTGTGACTTGTGTAAAACTCTTTTTAACTACCTTTAATTAACTGAATCAATCAAACTGAACATCAAATTTAGGAAGAGTTTGTTTTAGAGAAAGAGACTTAATCATTTTGACTGGCATTTTGTACCGGTAATTGAAATTTCAACTTAATTGCATCAGTTCATAAAACAACAACAATAGTAATAATATTACTGATATTATTAATACTGATATAATTAATTATAATAAACTATAATGCATATTGTGTGAATAAACTGAAACTACTTGCACTCCCATTCAAAAGTCTGTGGTCAATAAGATGTTTTTGAAAGAAGTCTCACCAAGAATGCATTCATTTGATCAAAAATGTGTGAAACATTATTACAAATTTCTGTGATGGTATTCCGGTGATGGTATTCAGCTAAATTTGCAGCAGCCATTATTCCAGTTTTCAGTCGTGTCACATGATCCTTCAGAAATAATTCTAATATGCTAATTTGTTGCTCTAGAAACATTTCTTCTTATTATTAATGTCAAAAACAGTTGTGCTGCTTAATGTTTTTGTGGAAAGCATGATATATTTTCTTCAAAATTCTCTGATGATTAGGAAGTAAAAAAAAAAAAAAAACCTGCAGTCATCTAAAATAGAAACCTTGTGTATCATTATAAATGTATTTACAGTCACTTTTGATCAATTTAATACATACTTGCTGAATAAAAGTATAAATTAAAAATAATAATAATAATAATAATAATAAATTACTGACCCAAAATGTTTCAAGAGTAGTGTATTTAAATTCAGTTTAAATAAATTAAATGAAAAATCTGTTGGCCATATCGGTTACCATAACTCAAATATTAATATAATCTGTATCATAAAGTACTTCTGGTGGACTTTAAATGTCTTGCTTATCGGAGCCAAACGAATCCTGAATCCTGCATAGTCAAACTTCTGTTTTTCTCAGACCAAAGTAGTAATAAGGGTGATCATGAAACAAACCCAATTCCAAAAAAGTTGGAACACTGTACAAATTGTGAATAAAAACAGACTGCAATGTGGAAGTTTAAAGTTTCTATATTTTATTCAGAATACGACATAGATGACATAGCAAATGTTTAAACTGAGAAAATGTATCATTTTAAGGGAAAAATAAGTTGATGAAAGATAAATTTCATGGCATCACCATCTCAAAAAAGTTGGGACAAGGCCATGTTTACCACTGTGTGGCATCCCCTCTTCTTTTTATGACAGTCTGCAAACGTCTGGGGACTGAGGAGACAAGTTGCTCAAGATTAAGAATTGGAATGTTGTCCCATTCTTGTCTAATACAGGCTTCTAGTTGATCAACTGTCTTAGGTCTTCTTTGTGGCATCTTCCTCTTTATGATGCGCCAAATGGCAGCCATTATGTTGTAATTGATGCAGTATGTGGTCTGGCATTGTCATTTTGGAAAATGCAAGGTCTTCCCTGAAAGAGACGAAGTCTGGATGGGAGCATATGTATTTCTAGAACTTGGATATACCTTTCAGCATTGATGGTCCCTTTCCAGATGTGTAAGCTGCCCATGTCACATGCAACCCCATACCATCAGAGATGCAGGCTTCTGAACTGAGCGCTGATAACAACTTGGGCTCTCCTTGTACTCTTTAGTCCGGATGTCATGGTGCCCCAGTTTTCCAAAAAGAACTTCACATTTTGATTCGTCTGACCACAGAACAGTTTTCCACTTTGCCACACAGTCCATTTTAAATGAGCCTTGACCCAGAGAAAACGCCTGCGCTTCTGGATCATGTTTAGATATGGCTTCTTTTTTAACCTATAGAGTTTTAGCCGGCAACAGCCAATGGCACTGTGGATTGTGTTCACCGACAATGTTTTCTGGAAGTATTCCTGAGCCCATCTTGTGATTTCCATTATAGTAGCATTCCTGTATGTGATGCAGTGCTGTCTAAGGGCCCGAAGATCATGGGCATCCAGTGTGGTTTTCCGGCCTTGACCATTAACGCACAGAGATTGTTCCAGAGTCTCTGAATCTTTGTATGATATTATGCACTGTAGATGATGATAACTTCAAACTCTTAAATTGTTCTCTGAGAAAGTCCTTTCTGATATTGCTCCACTATTTTTCGCTGCAGCTTTGGGGGAATTGGTGATCCTCTGCCCATCTTCTGAGAGACACTGCCCCTCTGAGAGGCTTTTTTTATACCCAATCATGTTGCCAATTGACCTAATAAGTTGCAAATTGTTCCTTATATGTACATTTAACTATTCCGGCCTCTTATTGCTACCTGTCCCAACTTTTTTTGGAATGTGTATCTCATGAAAATCCAAAATGAGCCAATATTTGGCATGACATTTCAAAATGTCTCACTTTCAAAATTTGACATGTTATCTATATTCTATTGTGAATAAAATATAAGTTTATGAGATTTTTTTGTCACAATTTGTAAAGTGTCCCAACTTTTTTGGAATCAGGTTTGTATAAAAGCTGCACAGTTGTGTTTCCTGAGTGTAAGTGGCAATAACTTGTGCATGTTGCATGCACAAACATGTTGTTAATGTCCCCCTCCATGCAGCCAACCATGTGTCCTCTCAGGATTAAGCAACGGCAGCTCCTGTTTCACACAGTGCTGTATCATTTAGCTGGACATTTACTGCCACCATTCCTAGATTGAATAAAAGTATGTAATGAAAGCCCCATGTGAGATGAACTTGTTACCACAACTAACTCTCTGTAATTTCACCTCTGAGCATTTATAGCAACTGGCTCTACCCAAAATGTCTTTACATAGTGTTCATGGAGGGATTTAACACCAGGGAAATGTCCTCCCAGACAGTGTCCCCAGTTTACAGCTTGTGTGTGTGTGTGTATGTGTGTGTGTGTGTGTGTGTGTGTGTGTGTATATATATATATATATATATATATATTTTTTTTTTTTTTTTATCTTGAAGTGAAAGTGCATGTGAAAGTGATTTAATAATTTGGTATCTTAAGTGAAGGCTTTCATCCACTAATCCTGAGGCTTGTTTTCATTCAGGAATGTGGTATTATGGCTGATATTTTCAGTCATGCATAAGTGCACAGACAGTACGTTGTTTTATTAACACCTAAATGCAATTTTCTTTTTATCAGTGCACATCGAGTCACATCGAGTCAAATGTCGGTTTTGTGTCTTGAATATCTCGGTTAAAGACAGTCTGACTTTGAAGTGAAAGAATGAGGCCAGTCTGGTCAGACGTACAGTAACTTGTATCCATTCTGAACCTCCATCAGCAGGTGCCTGTGTGACTCGGTGAACCCCTTGAGGCTCTTTCTGGCCCCTGTGTGCCCAGTGCATGCTTAGATTTAAACACCACAGTTACATAACTGCCTATAACTGTGGCTCTGAAACACAAGTGGCAGATTTTAGCTTGATTTTGTTTGTAATGTGTAATGGTTACAGTAAATACACTGTACTTTCCACTGGAAGAAATCGTGAAATTTCATGAAACTTAATGGTGCCAGATTTCTTTCTTTCTTTCTTTCTTTATTTATTTATTTATTTATTTATTTATTTATTTATTTATTTATTTATATATATATATATATATATATATATATATATATATATATATATATATACACTTCTGTGTTTAATACTCAATGTGTGAGTTTAAGAATGCAAGTCATTGCATTTTTACAGTTTTTGTCAATATATTTCCACTACCATTGCAAAGTTTAGAGTCAGTATAATCTTTTTGGAAAAAAAGGGGCTGCATTTGCTTGAACAAAAATACAGTGGAATATTATTACAATTTACAAGAGCTCTATTTAATATATTTTAAAATGCTATTTATTTCTGTGAAATATGAATTTTCAACGGCCATTACGTCTTCAGTGTCACTCGATCCTTCAGAAATCATTCTAATATGCTAATGTGGTAAAAAAAAACATTTCTTACTAATATCGATGTTGAAAATAGTTGTGCTGCTTAAAATTACGGAAATAGAAAGTTCAAAAGAACAGCATTTTTTTTTTTTAAACAGAAATCTTTTGTAACATTGTAAAAGTCTTTACTGTCTTTACTTGCTGAATAAGAGTAATAATTTCCTTTAAAAAAATCATACTGACCCCAAACTTTTGGATTGCAGTGCTATCATATAATATTATATTATATTATATTATATTATATTATATTATATATCATGTTTACAGGTGCAGACCCATCTTGAGAACCCCACGGACTACCACATTCGACAGTCTATGCGGCAGCAAGTCAAGGAGTACCTGTCCACCACATACGCCACCAAGCAGGCTGTACATGCAGTCACAAGCTTGGTACAGCCCTCTCCACCCCCCATGCCCCAGGGTCAGACAGGAAGCGTTCCATCGACCATGCCCTCTCCATGCATGCGCACTGAGCAGCTCATGAACTCTGCTGGGAACAGCGCACCCAACAGTCCCATGGCCATGCTCAACATCGGCTCCAGCCATGAGAATGAGGTAGTTCAGGGTTTCTTCATTTTCATACGGTTGTGGTTGTAAGCATGTCCAGGCATGTTCGAAATAAATACTTTTCCTAAAACATGTCTTTACATTCATCATGATTCATTTTGCCGATGTTTCATTTACAGTTATTGTATCTGTTACAGTTTTATATTTAGCACCATAGTTCCTCTTTGAGTTAGAAACCTAAAGTTCAGTAAATGACAAATTCTTGCTCATCTCTCGTACACTGTGCCCTTTATGATTTTCTCAATTTCTCACCCCTGGTGGGTGTTATTTACCTGAGTGCACACAAAGGTCATGAAGTTAACCAACTTAACTCCATTTTCATTGGCGGTAAAGTGGCCAATTATGGCCATGGAGGTATAATAACAGATTAAAGAGTGACAGGGAACCCTAGGCAGGATGGCCCTTTGGAACGGTGAAGACTTTGGTCCTTCCTTCCTCCGCTCCCAATGCCACCAAATCCTATGGGATCCTAAGTGAATGTGTGCTTGTGGCATACTTACAACCTTTGTGAGCTAAACTACACAGGGATTACATGTATGTATATTAGAATGTTGAATTGAATACATCTTCCACTGGTCATTTCTAGAAATATTCTCTTTAGATATCAGCTTTAGCAGTGTTTTACTGAAGAATTTATAAAGAAAATGTTTCATGATCAAAGGAAAGTGTACATACTTGGTAGAATGCAAATGCAAAAGGTGACTAAATTTTAGTCATGTGTTTGTTTTTGACAAGATGGATGAGGTTATTGATGACATCATCAGCCTGCAGTCCTGTTATGATGACATCCAGACTTATATTGACCCTGTGGTCCAGATGCCAAACACCGTAAGTAACGGCTTCACTCAGTTCAGGCCTTTTAGTTGTTGACATTACCGCCTGTGACTAATAGAGATCGCTGAATCCCAGAAGGCAAGTAGAAAATTGAGTGAATAATTTCTGATGTACAGGCTGCATCTTATTGCCACTGAATAGGTCTATTTTTGAAACCCCCTCAACTTTGTATTTTAACAATGGAGGAATTATACTGGATCCATTTGTTGTGCTGCTTTTTATCAGGGTTATAGGGATGAAAAGCATCTTTGTCTGATTACAAAAAGTCATGTCTAATTATACATGTAGCAAAGCACTGTCTCAGTAAAATGATGCAACTGTTTTTCTCTCATGCAACCTCAAAACTACTTGTTTTCTGTTAAGACTCATCCAAAAGTTTGCCCTAATGAAATTTTTGTGCTTGATATATTGGATAACCAATATTAGGACCTTGCCAGCTTTCTCGGCATGTCTCGGGTAAAATGTTTTAAGTAAGTGTTTAATTGACTTAAAATTGTGGCCTGATTCAGTCAAGAAAAGACATTGGGAATCAGGAAAATGGGAGTACTGTGCTTTTATATTTAAAAGAACTGCCTGACATTAACAATTAAGCTGCTCTCAGTTAGAGTTCAACTTGTTTACAAGGCATTTTGTGAAGGTGGGGAGATTTGGGAGAGGGAGAGGGCTGGGGAGGCTGAAAGTCCAGATAGGGGAAAGTTCAGCGTTTAGTAGTTAAGAGAAAGTAGAATAGAGAAGGTCCTGGTGCAGCTCAGGTTAGTCTCTCCAGGGAGGTTGAGGGTGAAGGACAAGGGCATGCAGCTATGAGAGATTCAGAAGCCAATATGAAAGACACAAATAAAACGTATGCCATCGTGGAGGTTATCGATGGAGAAAAGATTCAGCTGGTAAGGCCATCTTTTCCCCATCACTCTCCTGCTTTCAGGCTGATATCGATGGTGTTGTTTAGTCTTGCAGCTATTCATTTCTCTGCATCTTGTTCCTAGAAACTAGAGGATCTCGAAATAAAGAGCACATGCCTTGGGCACTTTAAGGACACTGGCTTGTAGCATGTTGTGCTCATATATATGTAGAGAGCAACTGAATACAACCGTTTTATCGGTTAAAGGGACAGTTTAAACAAATTAAAATTCTGTCATCATTTACTCAAACAGTTCCAAACTGTCCACACAATGGAAGTCAGTGGGTTTCAAAGCTGTTTTGGACCCCGCTGATTTTTCATTCCGATGTACAGAAAAAAAGTATGTCTGTAGTCTACAAAATATGTGTGCTGCAGAAGAAAAATCATTAAATATGAAGAAAAAATATTGTATTGTCTTTTTAACAGTATTGTTTTTACATTACATTGAATGTATCTGATTGATTTTCTGATTGATTAGCGTTCTTGGGGATCTATTTTCCATTGTAATGATTGATCTTTGTTTCTAGACTCTCCGACTTGGTCTCGTACATATAGGGATCATCATGTCAGGAAGTTGTTTTTCTTCTGTCTACCAGAAACATATTTACCTGAATTAATCTTGTAGCCATTTTTCCCTACCAACTTTCCTGTGTGCAAAGGTATTCCTTGATAAATGACGTTATTATGCTTATCCACCGAACAATTAAATCCCTAATCCTGGTGCATTTGTAATACAGCCATTGAAAAAAAAAGCTAACAGCAAATAGTCTCAGATTTGGTGTATATGTATGAGCATCATCGACCAGTTTGCTTAATATTTAGTGTACAAACAATATTTTTCGGAATGACATTGGGGATTTTAAAGGTCAGAAGAGACATGGGTTGAAGAGGTGTGGTTTAGACTCCAAATGAGGCTGCATAGGCCACCTCTGACCCTTTGATCATGGTTTCTTTGATCAGTGATTAAAGCCTGAGATGGAAGCCTAGAGATAGAATTCCTAAAACCAACAGGGCGTCAAACGTTTTGCATTGTGCATACACATATTTTGAATTATTGCCATTGTTTGTCAGGAAGCTGCGTTCACAAGTTCATACCCTCTCTTTCCTCTTAGTTTATCACATTTGAAATGCTTAACGAGCCATTTCTGTTTTCTCCGGTTGTCACTATGGCCTGCTTCACTGAAGTATTGATCGTAAGAAAAACATAAGGTGTAAAATGATTACGGGCATGCATTTTATCAGAAGTAACGGCTTCATTTTGCGTAGCGGACTTCCCTCTCTGATTTTTTACTTTTGATTTCTGTTTGTTTGGCTTTGGCTTCACAGTAGCTTCTGTGATAAGGTATCTGAGCTGATTTATCTGTCACAGCTCATTAGGACCTCAGAGCTGGCTTGCTTACAATTATACTGAGACACTAAGATGGAATAAAAGATACAACTGCTATAAAACCATAAAGACCCAGATAAGAAAGAACGTAGTCAATCATTTCTCTCACATAGAAGCTATAGCCCAGTGAGATATTTGTTGGGTTTTATCTCCGATATCTCTAGCGTTTATGGATTTGCTCTAGAGATAAGATGAGTGTTTATTGGGGTTCTAGTTATTGTGATTATTTACCAGGGTTACGCTAAACACATCTTCATAAAATTATCATTTGCAAGACAAACTAGTTGTATCTTGTCCAGTAGAGAAAGCATAGAGTGCAGTAAGGATGTGCACTTGTTATTTAATGCTAAGAAAATGTCTTTGTAACTTTAAATACTGTTGTTGTCTTCCAACTCACCAAGACTCACCTATATCTCTTTTGTGCACTATAGCTTCCACTGTCCAGCAGCCATTTGGATGTGTACACGGGGCCAGGAATGTCTGGATCAGCTATTGCCATGACCAGCAATTCCTGCCCTGCCAACCTGGCCATCAAGAGAGAGCTGTCAGGTAGAGCAATCTCTAGAGTCATACAAAACAGAGTATTGCTGCAGACACAAACACTCCAGCTATGCCATGCACTAGCATATTTAAGAGTTAAAACCAAAAATTGACAATTTGATAAATACATTTTTATTTAATAAATTAATAAATATTTACATTTTTAGTTTTTGCTTAGAAATACTTGTGTAGGAATTCTATCAATTTATCTTTATCGTGTCTTTATCAGTGTATATGACACGGAAAACACATTTAGTCAAAAGTATTTAATTGTTTACTTGGTACTATGTACCCGTTAAGAGTGTTTGTACTGTACGTGATATGAATGGCATGAACTGTGGGAAGCAAACAAGACATCATTGTCACAAGGCAAATTGCTGAAAAATTTAGTTCATACTCAAACTTTCCGGTGTTGTTTTTATGTTTTTTTTTTATCTTGAGAAATTTTTAGGCAAAGTTTTTTTGACCCATCTTATAATGTGTTAACATTATAACCTAAAGTAAGCCACAGATAAATAAACAGACAGTTGAGCAGAGCCTATAACGACACTGCTTTACAACTGTAAGACACGAGAGAAATGTTATTACATAACCCTGCTGGATAAAATTTAAGTCAAGTTTCACCATTGCAAGGAAATTTCACTGATCACCACTATTACATAGTCTCATAAATCCAGTTGCATGTATAGCAAAACATGCTGATCGACAGTATTGTCTTTTGACAAGATGCAGAAGCTCGTGCAATGGCTAAAGAGAGGCAGAAGAAAGACAACCACAACCTGAGTAAGTATGCGCTTTACCCTCTTACTTCTTTCAGTTTACAACCACTCACAGTTTAAAGTGCACTTGCTCCACTAGTGCCCTACCATTGACATCTCCTGTCACCACCACCTCCGGGCAAATTCAGCTGACAGCGCACTACACTTTGGTCTATCGTTAACTCAGACAGATCCTGCTGCCGTGGCACTAAAATGTAATTGCTGGTGACACTTCACAAGTATTGAAGTTGTACAATAAGACAGTAATGCTGCAAAGCTTTGCTAAGCTTGGCCTGTTCCCAAATGCTTTGGTTTAAGGTGGTATATAGTGCCATATCTTGAGAATTACAAACAAATTAACACGCAGAGACATTATTGCACTGAACCGGTTGCCTCATTTCCCATCATTAACATAGAGAGTCAGAAAACAAATAAAAAACATGATGGTCAAGGTCAAGCAAAAAGGAAGAATCATGCTAGAGAATTGAAAGTCTGTATGTGAAAGAATGTTGTTGATTCCTCATTCTCTCCTAATACTACTAATCTTTAATATAACCATAGTAACAATTATTATAATTTTTTCTTCAGTTGAAAGGAGGAGAAGGTTTAACATCAATGATCGAATTAAGGAGCTGGGCACCATGATCCCCAAAACCAATGATCTGTAAGTTTTTGTTCATTTAAACACAAACAATTATAATAGAATTCTGGGCAGATTGTAGGACAGTTCTTCAAACTGCTTGAAGACATTCGCTTATAAACACTTGACACATGTGGAACCTCTTGTGTTCAGGGATGTACGCTGGAATAAAGGCACTATTCTGAGGGCCTCTGTGGAGTATATTAAACGCATGCAGAAGGACATCCAGAGAACCAGGGAGGTGGAGAACAACTTCAGGAGGATTGAGATGGCCAACAAACAGCTGTGGCTCCGCATTCAGGCAAGCATTCATGCAGCACTTCAAAATAAAACCTAAAGCTTAAAGCATCCGCTGAGAGTAATAGTCTTTTACAACATGGAACACAATTGACTTAGCAACAAGATGAACATTTAACATGTCTTTAGTGTAAAGTTGTTTCTCATCCAGGTCTTTGAGTCATTTATCAGTTCCTTTTTATTTACTTTTTTTTTTTTTTAGAAACGTTTCTTTAGCATTATTAGGGATGCACAATATTAATATGCCAATATTGTTAAGCCATTCATTACTTTTACTGTTATGACCAATGAAAATAAAACACTAAAAATTAAAATCAATTATTTTAAACAATACATATGAATTTAGGCATCATAAAATTATAATGTCGAGTATGAAAAAATGTGTATTTATTTTTAGATTTGCTAAAGAGTACATTTAACGGTGTTATTAAATTATTAGTGGTTTGCAAGATGAACTTGAAAAGATGAAAATACCATGACAAGATAAATATAAAATATATAACAGGGTTAAAATAGTTAATACAAACTAAAACCATAAAAAGCATCTTTGTTACCTAAACTAATAGCTAGATGCATTTAGTTTAACCTAAAATACTAAAATAACTAAAATGGAAATTTATATAAACTCTTATAATAGTATAGAATAATATCAATTATTATTATTCATATATATATATATATATATATATATATATTTTTTTTTTATAAATACATAAAAATGAGAACTGATAATTTGAGGGATGGTAAACTGATCAAGTTCTTATTGTGCATCTTATTGTGCTCATTCTTCAGGAGCTTGAGAGGCAGGCCCAGATGCATGGCCTCCCAAGCACCTCTCCATCCGGTCTTAGCAACACTGAGGTTCTAAACTCCTTCGTCAAGCAGGAGAACAGTCCTGAGGAGAACCACCTCACACATCTGCCCCATCTCCCTCCTCACTACCCCCATCATCAGCAGCACCAGGGTCAGCCGCAGCCCCACACTCAGCTCCACCAGCACCAGAACCAGCACCAGAACCAGCACCTTCACTCCCAGCCCCCGCTGCAGTACCCGGCCGTGGGCAGCTCCCAGCACTTTGACTATGCCCAGTCGCTGGACTTATGCGACAGTGGCATCCCAGGATATCAGGATGGCTTTGGGGGCATTGGGGATCTCGGCTTGTTGGGCGGAAGTGTCGCGACAATGGGAAAGAAGAGCGAACTGGGCTTCTTGCTGATGGAAGAGGCCCTGTCACCGTTAGGAGAAGACCCACTGCTGTCCACCATATCCCCCGAGGCTTCTGTGGACAGCAGCCGCCGTAGCAGCTTTAGCATAGAGGACTCAGACATACTGTGACCTGGACTAAGTATTGCTGCACATTGTGCATATGATGTGACATACACACACACATAGAGATGTTGCATTTAGTCTGGCACACTGTTAACAGGGAAAGGTACAATACTGATGCACCCAGCCACCCTGGGATAATGTGTTTAGCTACTTTTTTATCTTTTAAGTCTGACATGCAAGAAACAAGAAACATGGTTTTAGTGAAGTCGTGCTACAATTTTTGTACCACAACTGTCACAGAAATGAAAATAGGCGTATATTCATAAATGCAATATAGACTAACTGATCAAACAGAACTGAGACGCTTGAATTCTATCACTGAGAATTGACCCATATTGAATATTCTGTACAAAAAGATCTCCTCAGAAACACACAGGTTGCCATAAAGGGATAGCTCACCCAAAAATGAAACTCAATTGTCACTCTCTATATGAATTTTTTTAACACAAAATATAATATTTGGAAGAATGTTGGTAACCAAAGGTAGCCATTGACTTCCATAGTATGGAAAAAATACTATTGAAGTCAATGGCTACCAGCAACTCATTGGTTACCAACATTCTTCTTTTGTTTAGAATAACATGTAAATTATGTCATTTTCATTTTTGGCTGTGAAAAATGAACTTTTATACTCCGAACCACTTTTACAGTCCAAACCACACTCTCACATTCTCAATTTGTAGAATTATATTTTTTCTACTTTAAAATATATCAGCCATTTCCCACATGTGAGACTGTCACACACACTTAATGTCTTCTAAATCCAGACAGAAGTGATTATTGTAGGATTAGTTTTTTTATTTTTCACTTGAAATATAACGCTACATCTGAGCTTTTAAACATGAGGCCTGCTGTATCAGAGCAATATGAAAAGGCAGCTTATCTTTAAAAGTAGGAATGAAAGGGTTCCCACAGCCATGGAAAACCCGGAAATATCAAGAAATTGTGTTTTCTTAATTTAGATTAAAACATTTATACAATCTTAGAGAAAAGTAATGTGACTTTTAGTCAGTTGTGAGTGAATCATTCCTTTGATTCGTTTCTTTTAAATGAAACTGATTCACTAAACAGTCTGAATGATTAATCAGTGAATCTGTCTGAATTTGAGTGATTTCTAAAAGTCTTTATCCATTAATCACACTGAAAACGGTCAAAGAGTATAGGAGCATGTCTTCTCATTGATCAGTCCAGGTCTTACTCAGGTGTGACTCTCCACCACCATGAAGGAAGCTGCCATATCGCCTTTTAGCATTAGTTTTACACATGGTTTTTATGTAGCTGCTGTTGTTGAAGAATCGTTGATGCCAGGAATCTGTTCGTATAACAGGCCAGACCAGGTGCAAGTGTGACAGACAGTACATTTAGTGGAAGGTGCAGCAGACTGCACTATAAATTAACTTTGTTAGAGGCCACACACTCCAACTAAGGTGCCTTAAAGCCAAGGCCAGATTCTTCAAGAATCACACGCTCAAACGCTCCTGTTGGCACTCCGTAATATCAAGCTGACAGCTGTGAGCCCCGTTTGCCAAAGTGAAGTTCATACAGTTCAAGGTGCCTTTCAGGAAACCTGGATCAACATGAAATTTGATCCAGCTTTTGAGCTGTCCCGTGAAGGAGGCTGAATATGTAGAAAAGATACATGTATTATTATAGGTTTTGTATTTTTTTTCTTTTCAGAGCACTAAAAAAAAAAAAAAAAAAAAAAAAAAAAAACCAATTGTAATTTTATTGATATCATGAAGATTTTATGAAGTGAGTTTAATTTCAAATGTTTTATGCCACTTTTCGGTTTCATTTTTATTTTTTTCCTAAAAACTATTTTTACTATATCACTGCCAAGCCATTAAAATACACACACACACATATATATCTGCCATTCTATTATACAAATGGCAAGTGCAGAGCCATATTACATTTTTCTTATGATTTTATTTTTTTTTTGTACAGAATCGTTTAAACTCATTAGGCTTTATGATATTAAAAGAACATATGTAATGTTTTTATATTGATTTTATTCCTTTTTTAAGAAAAAGACATTTAAGGAAAAGTGCTACTGTTGAGTACCGATTCATTGTTATCATTCAGTTTTAATTAAACGTTGAGAATGTAAATTTTACGTATTGTACAGTTAAATCAAGTTGGCTTGTAAACGATGTTGAACATGAGCTTTAATAGAACTTTATGATGCACTATTTCCTAACCACCTCTCCCTGTTTTACTGCTTTGTTTTAAAGGTATGGTTAAACCTCATGAATTAGTTTTTAAAATACAGGAGAAGCACCACGGGTGTATTTTATGCATTATTGTTATCGCAGGTGTATGACTGACTGCCTGGATGTTGCACAGAATTCAGCCAAGTTAAAACCATCCATCAACTATAGTTAAGACTTGGATACTCTATGCAAATCTTTGACTTGGTTAGCTAGAATAAGCGCAGTGTAGCAAAATAAGCAAAGGCATTTTAGATTTAGCATTATGGGAAGGGGCTTCTAATTTTGCTTGTGTGACATTTGTTTTGTTTTCAGCCATGCACCAGGAATGAGAAGATTTGACATTTAAGAATGAAGATAAATCACATTAAGTAAAGAGTATGCTTTGGTAAAATATCTTGATAAATTAAAAAGAAAAAACACTGGCATTTCATTTTACAGTGCGCTGAAAGACAAAACAAGAAAACCCTCTGAAGGCCTTGAGAATGTTTCAGTACTGTGGATGTGTCATGTTTATGGGATTTGGTCTTTCATAAGTCTCTGGAAGTAAATGACACCTCACATTAAATGTATTTAAGTGGACCGTATTTTGTCTGGCTTGTGTGTTTTGTGCACTTATAAGGGGTTTTAAAGACAGGATGTGAATGTTTCCCTAGAGTGCCATGAGAGGGAGCTCTACACCAGCATACTGAATTAAAACACAGGGAAATTACTTTTACCATGTTAGGACCGGAATTCTAGTTCAATGCTGAATGAACTTGGAGCAGAATGGATTGTGTACTGTATACTAAATAAAATAGTATGTTAAAAAGAAAGCATTATTATAAAACAAATCAAATTATGTGGTGTCACATGTTCTCATTACTTTGCACATTGATACATTATCACATGATCTAATCACATAGCATGTTTAATTAACTTAGTAAATGGTCAATTTATGTAAACTGTTATGAATAAAGTATTTTTTTTTTTTTACTTTTAAATATACAGATTATTTCCTATTCAATTTTATTTTGTAACTTTTGGCAGTTTAATCAAATGATTTAAGAAAGAGATGTTCCATTATTGACTTCTTGCTGTAGCCTATAGGCCTACTGATTTAGCAAATGAGTAGATAAGTGTTATTTTTAATTTAACAATGTAGTTTAGTTAACATTAACACTGCTAGGCATTCAGATTGTTATTAGCTTACACTAGTATACATTTGTTTTTGTTTTTAATATAAAGCATCTATATATGGTAATTAAAAGATCTCTGCTAAGAGGAAGAAATAAAAATATACTCTAGGAATCACTTGAGGTTTTACCAAAAATTAACTATCAGGGTAAAATATTGAGGAATTTATTTTTCAGCTGACCTCTTCGTTTTGTGGTTTAATATTGCCCACCCACTTCCTCATGTTATATGATTTATTATATCAACAGCAACTTGATGTCTTAAGCAACATACTTTGACACAAATTATACTTTTTTTATGGATATAAAATGATTTTAATGATAGCATGGACTCATTACTTAATTCAAGTATCAATCTTGACCAATCTGCCATAACCGCATGATTCAAGAGATTCTCTTCAGTGAGAAGTAGGACTAAAAAAAAAAAAAAGTCTCACACACACAATAAATAATCATGCTTTATCCTCTAGGGGGCACCAGAGAACCGTGAAACTCCATCAGTCCAACCTCATTTCCTGTAACAATTACAGAAATGCAATTAACCCATTTTTAAATACCATTTTATTAGGGCAGTTTATCCCAGATAAAGAGAGGCTTAAAATAGTACGAGGTGAGGAATAATTAGCTTGCAGACATCTTGCCAAATCACGCATAGGAAACTCTCTGGCCAAGAACGGTGTTGCTTCATTAAAACGAGTGAACTGTAAACAGAAGAACTGGAGAATGAATCTGCTCTTAATGCATGGCGTCAATTAAACTGACCTCTTGATATTTAATCTAAAAGAAAACAAACAAGAATTTAACACCCATCAGATAAACATGACTCAGAGCTTCTGAGAAAACGATCACATCCAATTATTCACTATACAGCGGTGCAGGCCTTGATCTAGACGGAAATTAACATGCTAACTGAATACAAATACACAGTGTATTTACATTCTAAATGACTTGTCTAAAGCATTCATAGTTTATTATTATTCATTTGTATTCTTTATTATGTATTACATTTTAAAATTGTTAAATATTGTATTCAATATTACCAAATAGTTTTTCTTTTAAAAAATGATCTTTTAATTACATTGAAGGTGGAGAAGTTTTGTAAAATATTGAAGATCATATTCAGCGGTGTATCCCCGTAAAAACCTCAAATAAAAATGAAAAAAAGTAATAAAAAAACAAAACAAAAAAAAAAGTACATTTGGAATAGTTTTATATATATTTACACACACAGTGAGTATGGAAAGTATTCAGACCCCCTTACATTTTTCAATCTGTTATATTGCAGCCATTTTCTAAAATAATTTAAGTTCTTTTTTTTTTTTCCTCCGTGTACACACAGCAACCCATATTGACAGAAAAACACAAAATTTTTGACATTTTTGCACATTTATTAAAAAAGAAAAACTGAAATATCACATGGTCCTAAGTATTCAGACCCTTTGCTAAGTATTTAGTAGAAGCACCTTTTTGATCGAATACAGCCATGAGTCTTTTTGGGAAAAATGAAACAAGTTTTTCATTTTAGCGGTGTGCTTAGGGTCATTTTCTTGTTGGAAGGTGAACCTTCGGCCCAGTCTGAGGTCTTGATTACTCTGAAGAAGGTTTTCCTCCACACATACCGCTTAGAATTAAAGCCAAAAAAGTGAAGCTGAGTTTTTTTTGCAACCGTGGCCAGATCTGTGCCTTGCCACAATTCTGTCTCTGAGGTCTTCAGGCTGTTCCTTTGACCTCATGATTCTCATTTGCTCTGACATGCACTGTGAGCTGTAAGGTCTTATATAGACAGGTGTGTGGCTTTCCTAATCAAGTCCAATCAGTATAATCAAACACAGCTGGACTCAAATGAAGGTGTAAAACCTTCTCTAGGATGATAAAAAGGAAATGGACTGCACCGGAGTTAAATATGAGTGTGACAGCAAAGGGTCTGAATACTTAGGACCATGTGATATTTGCACAAATATCAACAATTCTGTGTTTTTCTGTCAATATGGGGTGCTATGTGTACATTAATGAGGAAAAAAAATGAACTTACATGATTTTAGCAAATGACTGCAATATAACAAAGAGTGAAAAATGTAAGGGGGTCTGAATACTTTCGTACCCACAGTATATATATATATATATATATATATATATATTAGGGGTGTAACGGTACGTGTGTTCGTACCGGACCGTTTCGGTATAGGGCTTTCGGTACGGTGCACGTGTGTACCGAATGACCGAATGCAATATTTTGTGCGAGGAACATAGGTACATTTTCGTGTTTCCAAACGAACATATTAAGTGGCGGAAGTCTCCGCGTTCAGCGAAAATCCCACCCTGCAGCTGATTCTAAGGCCGGTGACACACTGGCTGCGTGGCGTGAGCGTGGCGTTTCTGCTGCGTGTCAGTTGCGTGACGGCTGCCTCGCATTTTCTGTGTCTCTACACACCAAAATCGTGCCTGACGCGGCGATGGCGCACTGCTGCTACTGTAGGTGACATAGAGGGAGGCCGCCGACAGACCAGGATCTTGTCTTCACGACAACAATATCTATACTTCATGTTGAGCATAAATATAAAGCCTAATGATAAAGGACACCGTCAACAGTATTGACGGCAAAATAGACTCTGTTTGACAGGTGCAATATGCCAGTGTGTCACCGGCCTTAGGTTTTCAAAAGGCATCACGCGAGTGTGAACATCACCACAACTAGGAAAAAAACGATTGTAATTCAAACGCAGCTCCCGTCGGCATTTAAACAGACCTTTGCTCTTAATTCCGCAATAACAAAATCTGAGCAGGTCTAAAAACTGAAACTGTTGATGCTGCAACTTTACACTTTGGAAAAGTTATATATATTTTTTAAATATGAGCAGGCCTACAAGCTGGGATTGGTAATGCTGCACTGTAATCATAGTTATTTATTTATATTTTTCATTATATTTTATTATTTGATATTGGTTTGAGACTGACAGTATTTTATTTAGTGGAGAACTTTGCAGCAGTATTTTATTTCTTATTCTTTTTTAATTTTATATATATTTTATTAAAAAGTATTTTAAAAAAAGTGTAAACAAATTGTTAAAAAAAGTTTATAGTAATGAAAAACCCGCAGTTTAATGTTTCCATTTCTTTCCCTTACTGTAGCGAAAATGAATGTGACTTTAAAACCGAGGTACGTACCGAGCCGTGATTTTTGCGTACCGTTACACCCCTAATTACAGAACTGAGATGTCCTACAAGATGGCTGAGCTCGATCAGTTTCCGGGTCATGGAGGACGGAGGAACGAGGAAACGAGGAAACGAGGAGGGATATTGAGAAGCACCAATGGTGTCAAGACGCATCATCACCAGAGGTGGGTAGTAACGAGTTACATTTACTTCGTTACATTTACTTGAGTAATTTTTTGGGGTAACTAATACTTTTCGGAGTATATTTAAAGATGGGTACTTTATACTCTTACTTGAGTAAATTTTTGGGGGAAAATCTGTACTTTTACTTCGTTACTGTGGGCGACGCTCCCCTCGTTACTTTATCTTAATGCAATAAATGTTATAAATGCTTCAGTTTATTCCAAACGCGCCGTCTACTTTTCTCTGGGCAATGAGCGAAGCCCATTCGGGAATGATTCATTCTTTTGAGTCAATTCTGTTCAAAGGCTTGATCAAACCAATTGGCTAACGAGTGAATTGGTTCATGAATCAGTTTGAATGAGTCGTTCAGTTCCCTGCCGCACGCGCTGAGCGTCTGAAGTGGTTCACTCGGAGTTGTAACGTTTAAGAACAGAAAGAGCGTTGAAAACGTGGCTGGAACTGCACTGAATTGAAATCTGCAAAGGTTATTATTTGCTAGCCATGGAGATCCTTATTAGATGAACACCGTGTGTGCTGTCTACTGTTTAACAGGTAATAACTTGGGCTACATTCGATTACAGTACACGACACCACTGTGACATTAGTTTGTTGTACGTGTGTGGCTTAAGAGGGGGGTCAAGTTGAATGCAGCTTCCAAAAGACAAAAAATAGCCGATTAAGATTTTATTAATTTTAATACAATCACACCTGTGCGAGTAGGCTACGTTCAGCAAGTCATAACATCAGCTGCTAAATTGAGATCTGTGATTGCTTGCTGGCGCTGAGCCAGAGATAAATGTGTTTTTACAGCACTGCACATTATAACCAATCACAAATGATTTTGAGCTTATTAAAGCATTGGCCAATCAGAGGCGTTCAGATGAGTCATCGCTGAAATCTCGGTGCTTCCTTCACTCGCTCACTGACTGAATACCTCTTTCTGGCAAATTCTCTCGTCAGAAACAACAAAGTGCAGATGTGTGTACGAATCTTTAATTAAGATATTGATTTCACAGTGTTAACAGTTTCAGTGATTTTAATGGGAGTTTCTGAGAGTGATTGAAATCTAGACTGTCAGTGAAAATGATCTTTAATAATGTAAATGTTATTTGCTCTCTTTCTGAACAATGAAATATTAGTAGCAATATTTATATCACATTAACTTTCAATGTTAAATTCACATTTAATATAAAGTCAGTCGTATTAAAAATATGTTATGGCATGACACCTATATCTGTTACTTAAGTAAACAGACAGGGTTTTATAATAAATTACATAAATTGGAGTAAAGGCTGATGAAATATATACATTTATACACACACACATACATTACATACATTTTATCTATATATCTAAATAAAAATAGGCTCAGTATATATGACCCAAAGTAACTAGTAACTAACTACTTGAGTAGATTTTTTATCCGATACTCTTTTACTCTTACTCAAGTAACTATTCAAGACTAGTACTTTTACTTTTAAAAGTAAATATTTCTAGAAGTACTTTTACTTTTACTTGAGTACAGCTTTTGGGTACTCTACCCACCTCTGATCATCACAAGAATACACAAATTATATGAAAAGGAGATTTTCATATCATACCAGCACTAGTTTTTTTTTTTTTCCTCAAAAAAGTATTATCATAACTTCAGAAAATAATGGTTGAACCACTGATGTGGCCTTGAATGTGGTAGTTACCTTGCTGTCTATGGAGTTTCAGAAAAATTTCATAAAAAATATCTTAATTTGTGTTCCAAAGATAAACGAAGGTCTTATGGGTTTGGAACAACATGAGGGTGAATAATTAATGACAGATTTTTCATTTTGGGGTGAATAATCCCTTTAAGCAACGTGAATTTAGTGATAAGAATAAAAACTTGTGGCATACCCCAGCAATCTTGTGATTTGTCCAGATTCCTGTGGAGGTAGGTGTACAATGAAAAAAGAAATAAAAAACAGTCAATGTGCAGCACTTTCGAAACCATTGTACTGAATTTGGAGCTTGCGTGCAGTTTTCTACTCACTAAAATTGGTCTGCATATCCAACAGTGAAAGTGTGTCCTATTTTTCATCTGTCAGAGTTAAAGGTGTTGAAGATTGTATCTTTTAAACTGTGGTATTTGCTCCTGCCGTGCATTGGACTCCTGTACAAGCTCACACACTCATTCCTCGAACCGCCATCTGCAATGAATTGGACACTGGCATGAAGGAAGTGCTGTCTGTGGACTGTTGGTGGTCTGCCTTAACTCAAGTCCTGCCCCATGATTATTCACCTTCCTTCATACTTGAGTGCTGAAAATGCATCTGAGCTAAACAGCCCTTCCCGTGCTTAAATCGAGACGAATCGGCTTATTCAGATTCAGACATCCATGTGTCTTTAAGCTTCCTCAAGCTCCAGCCCTGGCAAACGCCATTCTCTGCCTGTTCTTTATGATGTTAATGGACTTCCATATCTAATAAATCCCTGTTTTAGCTCGCTTGTTGGAATACCCTTTCTGACCCCCCTCAACATGCATACACCTTTATTCCTTCATTCTCCCTTTGACTCATTTTCCTCCCCGTGCTCCTCGTCGTCAAAACATACGTGAAAATGCCTGACCAGGACATAATTCCTGGGGTTTTCCTGGTGAAAAACCTTGTAGGTGTGAGGAAGAGAAAAATCAAACTTGAAAACATAAATTAGGGAGCAGGAGGGCTTGTGTTACACCACAAGGTTTTAGCACCACTGAAGCATGTCTGCCCTGGGCGGGCTCTGAATTTCCTGCCTGCTCTGGTGCTTGGCAGGAAAGCCTCTTTTGGGGCTCTGGAAAAGCTTTCAGATGGTATGCGGAAATAGCTTGAGTAGAATAACAGGTATTTAACCATGCAAAAATAATAATAATGAAACCAGTTGTTTTATTGCCCCCAAAAGGTAACTAGGGAATCCATTCATGATTGGGAATGTGCCAATGAGTTGTACCAAAGTCCCTTAAAGGCAAGTCATTTTATTCGGCAGCCATCTTTGAAATCCTTCTCGGGCATGCAAGTGCAGCTCCTATCTCTTTGAATGGGGAAACACTGAATTTTCCAAAACTATTTGCTAAGCTTACAATTAAATTTCATATTTGAAATCACCAGTGAAATCTGACAACAACATTCTCATAAATGTTGTTTCTTTTGCTCAAATAGCATTAAAAAAGTTTATTTTTCAGGCTAGACCAGCCAGTGCACATGGGCAATCCTGACCGCACATCTCCAGAACGCTAACGGCAGCTGCAGTGACGTGATGACTCATACTGATTATCGATTGGCTCTTTTATTTAGAAGGTGGGG
This sequence comes from Carassius carassius, assembly GCF_963082965.1. Lineage (NCBI taxonomy): Eukaryota > Metazoa > Chordata > Actinopteri > Cypriniformes > Cyprinidae > Carassius > Carassius carassius. The sequence continues at coordinate 17,813,707 of NC_081792.1, read as the reverse complement.
CTTGCTTTGATAGAGCGACCATATTGAGAGTTTCAAAATAATACGAGTGACATGTCTTGGGTATTATTTATTTATTACTTCCATGGCCACATATTTATTTTATTGAAATTTTAGCATTCCATAATCACATAGGCCTTTTTTATTTATTTGTAGTCCCCTTTACCACTGAACCTGATAAGGGCCTGAGTTCAAGATTCCAATTGATCCTTTGTCTAGCTATTTCTGAGGGAAATGATATTATGAAATGAAATGTACAATGACATTAATTATCTTTAACTTAGGTTCACTTTATGTACTCTCCATAATTAAAAGTAGGCAAATAATATAAATGCTGAAGATGTATGGTTTTAACATTTACATTTACATTTAATCATTTAGCAGATGCTTTTATCCAAAGCAACTTACAAATGAGAACAATAGAAGCAGTCAGGTCAACAAGAGAACAACAACAACAGTATACAAGTGCCATGACAAGTCTCAGTTAGTCTAGTATAGAACACCTAGCCAGGTATTTATTTTTTATTTTTTAATGAAAAGACAAGAAAAGTAGTGCTAGAATTAGTTGGTTAAGTGCTGTCGAAAAATATGAGTTTTTAGATGTTTCTTGAAAATGAGTAAAGACTCAGCTGTACGAATTGAGATTGGAAGGTCATTCCACCAGCTGGGCACAGTCCAGGAAAAGGTCCGTGAGAGTGATTTTGAACTTCTTTGGGATGGCACCACAAGGCGTCGTTCACTTGCAGAGCGCAAACTTCTGGAGGGCACATAAGATTTAACCAGTGAGTTTAGGTATGTTGGTGCCGTGCCAGTGGTCGTCTTGTAGGCAAGCATCAGTACCTTGAATTTGATGCGAGCGGCTACTGGTAGCCAGTGTAACCTGATGAGGAGAGGAGTAACGTGAGCAAATAAATTCAAAACAACAAAAGGAAAGAAATACAACAAAAATATACCAATAAATGGATTAATGAAACCTGTGTCAGTCTTTTCTGCTTTTGAAAAAAACTATTATCTTTCTCTTCTTTCAATTTAAATTACCTCTCAAACTAAAATGTACCTTTCCACATCAAGTGAATAATGTTCTATAGCGTTAGCTTTAACACTTCAACTTATATTTACTAAAATTGTGTTCTTCTGGGTACAAAATTTTAACAAACTTCAACGTTAACCATATAAATCAGATCAGATTCGAAAATCACAGTGAAATACTAAAGACCTGTCAGATTAACAAATTTTGTGGATCCATACTCACTCAACTACACACAAATCCTCTTAAAACCCACCCCGTTGCAGGCCTGATTCGAGGTTGTGATCATTGTGGCCAGTAAACAAATGCCCCTTCGCTCAACCGAGCAATACCAGAAGTCAGGTACCTCACTGATCAACCAGTTCGGGTGGTGCACGATGATTCAGCCTGTTTTATGGTCTAAAACACGTTTTCTTATGTTTACTTTATTATAATCATTAGAAGCGTTTCGGATTTTACGGCCTAAAATCCTTGGCTATCTAGACGATATCCTGCTTCTCTCGCGTCTGATCTTCAATCTTCCTTCCTTGCTCTCTTCCAAGTCCCGCCCCCTCTCCATCCTGATTGGAAGAATGAACTCACAAACTCTAATTTGACAAGGGTGATAACCAGGGGGGCAGGGTTTCGTATTTTATTGAAGCACCCCTGGGCGCAGGCAGGTTGCTCACTTGACATCTACGTCAGCAAGCTCAGTTTGAGTCTGCGCAGTACGCTCGACTCCCAGGAAGTGCGTGCTTCTAATTGACTTAAAATTTTAGCATTCCATGATCAAATAGGCCTATTTATTTATTTATTTATTTATTTATTTGTTTGTTTATTTAATTAAAATGTTTGTATTCCATGATCACATAGGCCTTTTAATTTGTTTATTTATTACATGTCCACATATTTATTTTATTCAAATTGCAGTATTCCATGACAACAAAGGCCTATTAATTAATTAATTAATTAATTAATTTAACTGTCCAAACTGCTACCCCTTGTTGTTTTGCTGCTTTAAAGTTTCTTTATTTGACTCTTTCCTCCATCCTTCGTAATTGATTTTAGTGAGAATTTTCTCAGAGGACTTCAGTAGCTTAAAATGTAATATTGTGAACATCGTGTTATAGTGTAATATACAGATAAATGTAAAATTAATTAATTAATTCCTTCCTTCCTTCCTTCCTTCCTTCCTTACATGTCCACATATTTATTTTATTTAAATTGTAGCATTCCATGATGACATAGGCCTTTTTTCTTTTTTTTTCTTTATATATTTATTACTTGCCCACATAATAACTTTATTTAAATTGTATTATTTTTATGACCATTGGCCTATTAATTAATTAGTTTTATTTATCTCTCCAAACTGCTACTGCTTTGTTGTTTTGCTGCTTTAAAACCTGCAAAGTTTCTTTTTTTGACTAGTTCCTCCATCAGAGGGCTTCTCCTTGTCGTCTTTCTTTCTTTTTGCATCTTGACCTGTTCTTTCAATGGCTTCTCTTGAACCCTTTCTATTCTCAGTAGAAGAGTGTATCATCAGGGTTTAAACCCAGAGAGCAGAGGGCTAAAATCTGCTGATTGAGGTAATTTAGCCCCATGATGCATGGACACTGGAGGCCGCTCTGTCTTTTAATAGGCATGTGTCAAAATTAGTAAGGAGGCGGGGGCTGAAGGCTGTAAAACCTGACAGACTGGGATAAATTTATCACATTATGTTCAAAAGACAGTAAAAAAAACTTTTATGAACACAAAGTGACATTGTGAAGTTCGTAAAGGTTTATGCATACGGTCTTGTTTTAAAACTTCAGATATTGCGTATTGATCCTACACTTATCCATTACCACACCATTCATCAGGGGCTTTTTTATGATCTTGTCTTGAGAAATTGACAGCTCATTTTCTCTGCTGTGACACAAAGTGCCAAACACGTGGATTCGGAGCCAAATTGAAGGTTATGTATTCTTTATGGTGTGATGATCAATTGTAACCTCTGCCTGTCTGCACTGGCCTATTTTAATGAGGGAGCTGAGACCAAACTCTGTGTCCTAAGAGAAGAACCTCAAAAAGAGAATAATAAAGTTGGACAATCGACACAAGGAGGATTGTGTCAGAGAAGTAAATGGGGGCTCTTTTTTCCTCCTCGAAAGGTCAATTATGTTCGGTGACAGCTTCCTCTCAGGTAGTTACCCTGTCATCTTTCTCTCTTCCCTCACTGCAGACTCCACTACATATTTAATTCTTTTTCCTGACTTATTTCAATCCACCATCAGACAGAGGCCCAAATTGGCAGGGGTGAGAAAAGAAGGTGAATAATTCTCTTCTGCATTAACATGGTTGGGAGACGGATTGCCCTTTCGAGTCTGGGGAACGTGAGTCGAGGCCAAAGGAGCAGAGGGGAGAGAAGGTAGGAAAGTGACATCGTTCAGCCTTGAGAATGCCATCGTTCTTTAATCCGGCATAGATCGCAATTCAGCCTCGCGACACCGCCTGCGACCTGCCGATGTCTCACAATGTTCTTTCTTCTTTTCATATAGGCTTAATTATATGGAAAATCAGGAAATAAGAGGTCAATTTACAATTTATATAATGGAGAGATCAAATCAACTCGCTAGCAATTAACAAGGGAATGAGGGAGAATAAAAGATGGGATACTGCTGCCAAGGGCCTCTTTAAGTACTAGTGCTGTAAAGGATTAGTCAGAAGGTCATCTGAAACCACTGAACGACCTTGGAGATCAGACCCCCATGCAGACTCCACTCTGTCCCAGTTTAACCAATCTAGGCCGCCCAAGGATGGATCTGAGCATCCTTTGAGGCTCACGGCAGCTCCAGCTGGGGCTCTTCTACTCTGTGAGATCCCGCACTGATCAACCTCTGTCATTTACAGGAGGAGGACTGAAAGTTTTTTAAAGTGCATACATAATGAAAGGACTTTTCCTGCTTCAGATCGAGTTTTTGAAAATCACTCACTTCAGTAAAACAGACAAATCCCTGATCTCAACCCAACTGAGAGTCTGTGCCATCATTTGAAACCTGAAATGTGACTAACCTGTGCCAAATCTGTCTGGAAGAGCGGGCCAGATATCAAATCTGAACAGTGTCTGATGCTGGTACTTGTCCGTCCTAACAGATTTGTGGCTGTCATTGAGCAAATACTGGCTCTAATATGAATAAAGAATAAATTTTATATTTTGTTGACAATTAATAATAAAATGTGAAACTTTATTTAAAAAAAAAGATTGCAAATGTGCTTGAGTGATTTAAATATATATATATATATATATATATATATATATATATATATATATATATATATATAATTAAAGTCAGAAATGTAAACATATATATTTAATTTTAAACTAAGCTAATTTTATTTATTTATTTATATTTTATTATTTATTTAAAAAAGTAATTATTAGTTTTAGTAATTACATTTGTTACAGTCTAGTGTGCGTGACTTTGTTTGTCTGTTGCATGCTCATTTGTTTGAATGTTACATGATAGATGCTTGTGTATACTCCACAGCATCCAGCTGTGTTTTCCCAGGCCTCGCTCTGGTTGAATGAGCCTCCAAACTAAATAAACCAGAGCCTGATTAAGACCCATATTCCTCCCTGTTGGCCTTGCTAACAAATCTCCTCACCTGCAGATGAGAAACTAAATTCACCATCCAGCAAGCAGAATACACTGCAGGAACCAGCAGTCAGAGAGCCAACAGGGGGAAGCAGTAGTCCACACTCCACTATGTCTTCAGGGTCAGTAAATGATGTCTGAGGGCAGACTGCAGCCTGATAGCAAAGATTGTGTTCTGTATGTTGCAACTGTATTATTAGATGTTTTGTGGGAGTTTGTAGAAACAAACAGACTAGTCAGATTCTGTTGAGGCTGACTTAATTTTCTGTAAGTTTGATATGTCTTATTCTGTAGTATAAATCAAGATGAATGTATTATTTTCACTTCAGATGAAGTGAAGGCAGTAACAGGGTCTCGTAGACACCGAACAACATTTTTCATGAAGTATTGTCATTTGTAGCTTATCAAGTCAAAATATATATAGAAATAAATAAATATAAACTCAATCAAGCACATGCAAAACGTGAGTTGCTCTGTGGTTGGATTGATAGAAGAGCAGAAAGAAAAAAAGAAGTGTGAGAGTGTTTATATTTATTTATTTGGTGCTTAACCCAAAGGACTGAATGAAGACTGCATGAAAAATATCACGCAATAATGTCTCTGCCAACTACAACACCAACACACAAAATGTCTTTCACAGGAATACTGTTGCAAAAGTCTTGTGCAATAATCACTGTTTACACTACTTGATATGCCATAATAAAATGGAACAGAGAAACAGCTCTCCAAACTGAACTAAATTTATGAATGTCAAACAGCAAGAGAGATATATTATCATGAAACAAGTATACATATATACAAATATTTGGACTGTCAATTAAATGCTAATTCAGCATGAATAATTAAAAAATACTCAATTAATTATGAGCCTGACCTCATCTTTTAGAGCGAAAATCCCAAAGGACTGCAAACAAAACACAGCTCTAGTGTTAGGCAAAGTTGATACAACTGACTGTTTACGATTTGAGTCATTGAATCATTTAATCAACCGATTCAGGCCCTGTCCCAAATCGCGCACTTCATGTGGACTTTCGGTCTCGTGGACTTGAAATGCGCGTGCTCGCCGAGTCTACGAGTCCGTAGGCCGTCCCATTCAGCATTTTAACGCTCCGAAGTGTGCTCAGCAGCGCCCCCTTTGTACCCTTGAAGCGGTCTTCCGCGAAGCCCGCATAGAAGCAGGCTCCACGCACTTCAACTACCCAGGAATCCTTGCGAAAGACCAATCAGACAACAGATGGGAGGATATTTCGCTCACGGACTGTAAACATGGCTGAGAAGAGAATATTTAAGTGTAAAAGTATCAATGTTTTTTATGACATAGGCGTACATTTTACCAGTTGTTACTTACAGTTATACAAACATTATCGACCAGTTGATATCTCAAACATAATAATAGCGCGTTAAATAATACGATCGCATTATGATTCATTACATAAATAGAACCGAATGTCATGGCTTTATGAGTCATATAAACGTAGTATAAATATTGAAACCTATACATTTTTCTTAAACTCATTTTAATTTTGTGTTAAAATTTAACATTATGTATTATTATGTACAAATGTATTTATCATTTAAATAACCATGACATCTATTCTAATGCCCAGGTGGCATTTACAATTATAGAACTGTAAAAGCAGGCTGTGTATTTCACATGGACATATTATTTGGGAAGTTAAAATTAATCCTGTTCTCTATGCTAAAGACTGTAATTTGTTTAATGATATTTGTGATATTTTTCTAATAAAGGGACTGATGAGATGACCTTTAAGTTTATTCAGCTCCGTATGGAGAGGGATAAGTCAACCAGACCTTCTTCCTGTTTCCGGCGTGACGATCGAGTCTGTCCCAAAATACCTCTCAATGCACCCTCGCGGACTCGCGCTAAGGGCCCTATAGGTCTGCACTACATGACGTCACCGAAGTGTGGACTCTGAGGAAGTCCACAAGTCCGGAGTGTGCCATTTGGGACAGGGCCTCAGTCGAACATGGATTCATTGTCTTGAATGAGTCACTGATTCTTAAACGATTTGTTTAAACACCTATTCATGCAGGATATGGCTATATTCAAAACAGCATACTTTTCTTACCATTTCTGTCATATAAAAATATTTCAGGAAAGGAGTTCATATTATGCTTTTTCAAAATTCAACTATTGTGTTTTTTATTGAGTGACTGAATCATTTTACTGATTTTTCCAAAAACATTGATTCGTTCAGGAACGAAGCACCAGTTTGTGAGCTGGGTGAGATGGAGTGTTTGATTCTAATTTGGCTTTGAGTAGCAAAGTAATTGGGGATTTAGTGTCTGATGTGTAAGTTACTAAATATTAAATTATTGTTTATTGAACTGGTGTATAAAGACTGTATGATGGCGTTCACACCAATCGCGTTTGTCCATTACACTACAATACTTTCACCATTCATACAATACAATACAATACAATACAATCACCTGTCGCAAAAAGTGAGTGACTTCTCTTATAAAACACTTTTTTTTTGGTTATGTTTAAGTGGGGTTTCCCTATTCCACTGCCCTGTTCTGGCGTTTATCAAAGCAAAAGCGTGTTATTTGTGAATGGCCTCTTGCTCGTGTGATGTTGCTCAAATATGTATTTTTAAAGCATCTTTTTATAATACATTTTCAATGCTTAGCTGGCCTTCCACGATAAAGTAGTATGATTTCATAGTATCCTTTTTTAGAATAAACACTCTTAGAGGTCAATACACCATTCAGCCTTGATACTAACACTGGAATCTGAAGTTGGCCCTATGGTTATAAATCTCACTCATTTGAGTAACAATCCTTGAAGAAAATTAAGAATAATACAGTCGCCTACATAATCCCTTTCTTATTTCAAACGATTTAAAGTCTCGGGCAATGCTGCCATTGCTGGGATCCCACTTAAACCTCATCTCTCTTTGTTGAGGAGCCGAGAACCCAAACCCCCAGAACTTCAGTCAGAGGCGGTGTGTACTGAAAGTGTTGGTTCGGATCCAGTCTTCCTCTGAGATATGTGGCGACTTAAAGTTGGATTCCATTTTCACTTTCCAGGTAATAAGAAAAGTTTCTTCTTTCATCTGTGCCGCTCGCAGGAGATAAAGCCCTGAAATGACTTTGTGGCGGAGAGATCTTAACACCACATAAGGCACGAAGAAAACTTAAGAGCCACATAAGGCTCTTCTCAACTATTATTACAGCTCTTGAAAAAAGAAAGGAGGAGATATGGAGAGAGAAAGCGAGGAAGGGAAACAAGTTAGTCGTTAAATGCAATGGAACCTGGTTACAATTAGAGGGCGATTTCCAAAAAGGTCAATGAATTCAGATAATATCCTTAGCGGGAGGAAATTTAATACCCTTTTTTGCTGAATTAATTAATTGTTATATTAGGCTCACTCATGGGGGCTCTTTCTTGAGTGATTAAGCAAGCACATATCTTTAAAAGCGTCCTCGGCCCTCATGGGTGTTGTGTCTTTAAACCTAGGCTGTAGAATACTTTGATTTTACCTCCATCAAAAAGATTCTAATTATTCAGATGAATTTCTATTGCTCTATCAACTCTCTTCAGCTTCATTTGGACAAACTTATTGTTCCTTGATTCATTTTTCCCTATCACAATGATTTGGTTTCACATCAGTATTCTAGGTGATGTTTTTTGTTTCTAATATTTTTCTAGTTTAGGACCGTGAGACCCCCAGATTTTCTCAGGATCACTTCCATGAATTTCATAAGTATAATAACTTTCATCAGGGGCGTCACACACCTATGTTTTTTATTTTTTTATTTTTTAGGGGACACCATAATGTTTAGTAACATTTTGTATTACATGTGACATGTAAACAAAAATGTGTATTTATCGTGGACACGAATCTTGATTGTTCCCATGAATTAGGAATTTGTTCCTTCATTTATTAATTCATTCCCTCATTTTAGTTAAATCACGGCCAGGTCTTTGCATTCATTCTCCCAACCATCTGTATCCAAAAACTCCACCTCTTAAGTGATATATTTCTGCTAAAAAATATTGGTTCAGTTATTGGTTCTTTGTGAATATTAAAATTCTAGCATTCACTTTTTAAGGTTTCAAACATATCACCTGATTCTTTTTATCAAACTTAATATTCTAGACTGTTCTAGCCTATGCATTTAGTCCTGTCTGGCACATTAAAAAGATACAGATACAGGAAATATTTTAATTGATGTTGCTTTCTTGCTTCCAACTATCCAACCTACAAACCCCTCATTACTTTCCCCTCTGTTTTCAGGAGTCTGTGTTGTCCCTGGTCCCCGTTCCTGTCAATTGCTTTGCCCCAGGGAGAGCTGCACAAAGTCCCGCAACATGACAGCTTCCTTAACCAGCTGCCAACGGTTCCCAATCAATCCCTCATAATGCGTCATGTCCAGCAGGAAAATAACCTCTCAGACTGGCAAACACATCAGTCACTCCCTACCCACTGATATGTCAATCAACCGGTCTCTTTTGAAATGCTGCTCGGCTTTTTTACTGCTCTACATCTTTACAGAACCATTACAAAGTATCTTTGTTCGGTTTGAATTCTGTTGACATCTCATCATGGTGGTTTTTGAGAGCTTGATCTCTCTGTTGGTTGTCAGGCGGGATTTTATTTGTACTGGGTACAAATAGACTATGAAGGCTAGAGACATGCCCGCCTTTATCATTTTAAGGTCTTGGATGGATCTCAGGTAGTTTATTTATTGGAAACATTCCCATATCCAAGGGCTGGAACCAGAAACTGTATTTTGTTCAGGGGTTAATGTTTGCGTCTCATAAACTGCTGTCCTTTTAATGAGCATTTGGTGAAAGCAGGTGGAAATGTGCTCTTAAATTGGTTGCTTTTCCTTCTCCTCCCTGTCCATCCTCTCTTCCCTTTTCCAAATCTGACACATCAGGTTTCTTCCACCGGTAATGATCAAAGTCATGTTAAAACTATACTCGTTTCACACAGGAGGGGGGCAGGGTGCAATGTGGGTGCCTCCAGCTTTAGTTCCTGAATTAATTTCCATATGAAAATGTTGGTTTAGTGCAATCAAGTGATGTTATAAACATCCCTCTATACCTCAGGCGTTGTGCTACCATTCTCTGACCTTGCTAAACATTCAGGTGCAATTAATTATTTCAGCGAGATCTAGCGACTACTTCAAACTGATTAGCCTCCCTGGGGGGGTTGGACATTATTTTAAAAACACTTTCTCATCATGAATTTTAATCATCCCAAAATGTATTGATTAATTATTAATTAAGTAATTTTCAGTGATGCCAGGTGGGTCTAATTTCAAAAAGAATTGGAAAAATCCTTTTGGGGTTGAAGACTTTAAAGTACAGGCGCTGTGAATTTATGAACCAATTGTTGGCAGTTTGGTTTCTTTCATGTTGAAAAACATTTTTTTTTCTAACTAAAGTGGGTCTTTGGTCTTGTTTGGACAGAATATACTAACTATAGATTGTTTTTTCTTCGATTTTAGCCCCTGATATACGGTTAAAATTGAGTTCACTTACTTTAAATGACAGAGTTGAAATATTTAACGGGTACCACTGAGAGCCAATATGTGAATATGGGACCCCCAATAAGGCGCAAGGTTGGGGTTGGGGGTTCGATTCCCTGGGACCACATGATAGGTAAAATGATAGGTAAAAATTGATAGCCTGAATGCACTGTAAGTTGCTTTGAATAAAAGCGTCTGCTAAATGCATAAATTTAATTTTAATCAATAAATCAATGTTATTGTGAATGTTAATGTACTTGTTCATCACTGTGTCAGTGTTTTATTCGCAAGAACAACAAAGTGACGAAACGTGCTCTGTAGAGCAGTTTGTCAGTTTAGGGCTACTGTAGAAACATGGTGTCCACTTCCATGTAAAGGGTCCCATAGTGTATGTAGATAGAAATTGCTCAATCTAAGGTAATAAAAACATAACAGTTCTTTAAAAAAGGTCTTTATACACCTCTGAAAACATAGTTATGTATATTATATTGCATTTCTGTAAATAGATCTTTGTAAATATCACACGTTGCACCTTTAAAGTCTTTTATATGCATTAAGGCTCCAGTTATATGATCAAAGCAATGAAATTGTGAAATATTATTACAATTTAAAATTGTTTTTGGTTTGGTATATTTTTAAATGTAAAGTATTCCTGTGATGACAAAGCTGAATTTTCAGCAGCCATTACTCCAGTCTTTATTGTCAGTGCTGATTTTGGTGCTGAAGGAACATTTCCTCATATTAACAATGTTGAAAACAGTTTGCGCAAATGAATATCTTTGTGGAAACTATACGCTTAGATGAATATAAAGTCCAATATAATATGATTTATTGAAATATGTTGTAACATTATGCTGGTAATGTCTTTACTGTCACTTTTGATCAATTTAATGTGTTCTTGCTAAATACAAGTATTAATTTCTATAATAATAATAATAATAATAATAATAATAATAAACATTTGTATGGTGATAGAGAGAGAGAGAGAGAGAGAGAGAGAGAGAGATTTGAATACAGAATAAATACAAATCCTATTAACATTGCATTAGAATACATTTTATGCATATTTTTTAAAAATAAAAAGCATCTTGCAATTTTACAATAAGCAGTTCTATATGCCACTTATATAACAACTTGTCAAATTGTTGTGACCTCTAAAAAGTTTTTGTTTTCTTTTTAACTCAGTGAAAACGTCAGATGGCAAGTTATTGAAATTTTCCTAATTGGCAAGTGCATTGTAAATAATAAATAAATAACACGCCCAATGAAAGTGAGTTGTACTTCAAAAATCCCCCTAGTTCTGTTCAAATAGATGTATATTAACCTATGCTGCAGGTCCTGGGTAAAAACACAGCAAATTACAAATTACCTGCCTGATTATGGCTGACCCCAAATATCCTACAGGCATGAATATTCATTACGAAATATATCCCAGTCTCAAAAAATTATTAATTTCTTCCTTCTCTATCTCCTCTCACTCTCGCCATCTCTTTTCTCGTCTGGGTGGACTGTGAATAAGAATGATTAATGAAAATCTCACACATACAAATTCATCATTCTCAGGGAGCCGGAATGGTAATAAGGATCCAATTAAAGACACAGTGGGAAAAGAGCAGTGGGGGCTTTAGATTCACACTGCACTCCGACTGCAGCGAGGGCAAATGAGATAAAGAAGCAGAATCACTTAGTTTGGCACAATATCCTCCAATGTCTGTTGAAATGCGTTTTTATGATGCACAACTATTTATGTTTTAAATTCTTGTAAGTAAAAAAATGGGAGATGTCATAACATTGCATTAGTCAGTTCTCTTTTACGAGTTGCTGGGCATATGACACCTTCGACCTCTTCAGCTCTGCTCCTTTGCCACTCACTCTGTTCTGTTTACCGAGGCCTAAATCACATTTTTGGTTGCTTTGCACCCCTGCCTGTCTGCACACCGCTTAATTTCATGTTCGGTTGGATTCTAAGATGGCTCATCCGCCAGCCAAATATTTGTTGTGAGTCTGCGGGGTAATCTGTGGCTGAGTACATACACTTATCTTTGAAGCCGCCACTGGAAAAGAAGGACACTGGAGTCATGGAGGACAGGAGGTTGTGTGCATGCTGAACCTATAGTGATAACAGCATTTGGGTAAATCCTCTGCACTGCCAATACTGCTTTAGCCATAAGGCATTAGGGCTGCATTCACTCTTTGAGACCACTTTAAAATGAAACTCAGCGTATGCAATGGGATGCTGGTACAGTGGTGCTGTGGCAGACCATATATAAAGCTTATATAAACAGCTTTCAGCCTTCTTTTCCAGCTAAGCAGAAACAGGATAGGAATTTTATGCATTGTGTTGATGCTCATGATAATAATTTTTATATCACTATTTAAATTGAATATTTGAATGAACAGAGTAAAAAAAACTATGTTGAATGAGACAAATTAACATTTGTTCTTTTGCGTGTCTTTTTCTGCCACACACAATAACTTTGCCTTTGCTAATTAACAATTAATGGCTAATTGTGTTATTCCTCGTAATTAAGGGGCTAATTACTAGAATATCAATTTAGATTTAATTACTAAGTGTTTTGGTAATTCCCAGTGAGCATAAGTGACCATTTTCCAACGCTTTTCCCTGTCTGTTCTTTTGACGGGTTTTCCATATCTTTTTCCCTTTGGATAAAAAAGGAGAGAAAGAGGAAATATGTCAATAAAAATAAATGAGAGAGGTGTTTGTTATCGCAGTTATCATAGACTGCAAAGCTTAATGATTAATGAACGCCTCTAGCTCTGGGCCTCCAATTAGAGTTATTTTTTGTGCTAAAAAAAAGAGAGGAGAGCCACTAGCATTTTGTCATCTGTTGGAGAAGATTAATCTGTGACGTTTAGTTTCCACTAATACTGCAACATCCAGTGTAATTCTATGCATGTATATGTGTGAAACCTGTACTGCCAATCTCTCCAATTGACCACTAATGGGTGCCATTGGCTTAAACATGGTCCGGTCCACGTGAAATGAGCAAATTGGCAACAGCCTACAATTCCTCTACCACTCCTGTTCCTTCTGCATAACGGCTTTAATTTTCATCCTAACTGTCTGACTCCTTCAAACCGCTGCCAAAATACAATAGGACAGGGTATAATATATATAATTACACCCACTTACATTAGCCATTATGCCAGTGAAGCATTCCTTGGAAAATGACACACGACCTGTCAAGACTTCATTCACGCCATTAATAAGCATCATTAGTGTCTAGTTTGAATACCTCTCTTGCACATTGCAGTCATTTCAACATGTCATATATTTTAATTTGAGGCCAAAAATATCTGTGTGGATATTATGCACTCTCACTGCTAGTCTTTGTGATCTCTTAATGGCCAGGAAGTTCAGAGTCTGACCTTGAATTTGCTCTCATTGGAATGAAAAATTCTTGGCCCTCAAGAACTGTCCGCTGAAAATGGGCCAGTGTGTCCTTGTTGTTGTTTATGCATTCACTCGAACTGATCAAAAATGTTTTGCATCAAATCATTAACTCACTTTTGAGGAATGCCCGTGGGAATTCATACAGTTTGACTGAAGAGAAAAAATTAGATTTCATAAATCTTCCCTTGAGCTGGATCTCAATTCTGGTTCTTTCTTTCTCTTGAAATCTCTCCATCCAGCATCCCTGTCCCCCAGAAGGCTCCGCTGCCCCTGATGACGAACTGATGAAAGGAAACATCTCCATGTTGCTGGAGCACAACTGAATCTCCCATAGGTACTGCTGAAAAATAAAGACAATAACTCATCCTTTGATCTGAGTAAGTCATTAACTTCTCTTCGCCTTGTTTACTGCCTTTGACAAAAGCAGCTTAAGGGGCTAATTAATTGTAAAATGCTGCACAATGGTTAATTAGCCGCCGTCTGTTGTCAGTGATGTACCTTGGCGGACTTCTGTCGAGGCCTCTCCATCGTCTTCCTTCCCGCGCTCCTCCCCTGGTTCATGATGTAATAAGGGGTGCCATTTTTCATTTGGGTCATGAGTGTTTTAGCAGCTAAGCCCATGGGAGGTCAGAGGATCAGCGAGGTCCCCTTTATAGAACTCTGGTGTGTCATGTACACGCAGAGCATTTGAGCTTCAGGGGTAGATGGATTCACATATGCAGTAATTGACTGGCAGTACTACTGTTGTTCACTTAAAATCCAGACTGCATAGTTGTCGTGATGTTCCAAGAGTGCATTTTCTATGGATGCGTGATACTTTACAGGGTCTTCAACAGGCCCATTACTGGCCACCAATAATTATTTAAAGGGGTCATATGATGCTTTTTTAAAGATCATTATTTTGTGTTTTTGGTGTAAAAGAATATGTTGACATGCTTTAATGTTCAAAAAACACATTATTTTTCAAATACTGTACATTATTGTAGGTCCTCTATGCCCGCCTCTCTCAAACGTGTCCCTCCTTCCGTCAAGCACAGTCTGCTCTGATTGGCCAGCTGGACCCAATGCATTGTGATTGGCCGAACACCGCAAGCATTCATCTGAAATGTAACGCCCCTTTCCATAATTGCGAACGTCATCTTTCAAAATAAATGTAAAGACAGTAAATAATGTCCTTAGTTCAAGTCCGAAAGGGGAACAGAGTCGCGTGACAGACACAGTGATGAAACTCGTATGTGTTTGCAGTACACAAGCCACAAACAATTAAGATAGCTGACTCCAATGTGTGACTGTCTCTCTCTCATGCGCACGCGCACGCACACACAAACACACACACACACACACACAACATGCAAAACTACACAGTCAGTAGCAAATACTTAAACTAATAACAAACCATACTTACAGTAGCTGATTCAGAAGCGCCAGATAGAAAAGTCAGAATTACCACCTCCCCTAGGTTCACAAACCGGTCGTCCATAAAATGTGTTCATCACCTTCTCCTTCATCTACTTTCGGAAGGCCAAATAAAGAGCTTTTGCTTTTGTCTAGATACACACAGCATCTCCCTGACATGACTGCTTCAACACTTACTGCGGTTACTGTAACCACGCCTTCTTTCTATGCGTGAACATTTGCATGTTTGAATGTGCCATTTCAGGGGGTGTGGCAGAGTCTTAACTTTGATAAAGAATATCTCTTTGGTTTTGAGACTTTAGTCTTTGCAAGTTTACAGATCTTCTTCATGCACCAAGAGCTTGTTACACTCCAAAGAGAAAGGAAAAATGTAAATTGCGTCATTTGACCCCTTTAATTTCAAAATAATGAAAACATTAAATATCTAATAAAAATGTAAAAGTACATTTCAAAATAAAATAAATGGAGTGAATAAATGTTTTCCGTTAAAATGAAATTAGGATTATTTTAATTTAATTAAAATTAAAACATTACATACAAATATTGAAAATTGAATTTAAGATTTCAATCATTTTATTATAATTTTAATAATTAAAATTTAAATTTAACTTTACAAATATTTGACAAATTAGTGAATATTTAAAAATTATATTAATTGCTTTGCAGTGTGAGTATCAATGTAATGTAAATACATGAATATGCATGATATTATATTTTTTTTAGTTTTATTTTCACACTGTGTAGCAGGTGGTCCTTGCTTCATCTGTCTGGAATGTGGCCTACAAAAGATTGAAGACCCCTGATTTAAACTTTATTTTGCCTATGTACTAATGATTTTTTGAGCTAGCTTAAAAAAAGGTTGGTGCTTACAAAGTGAATTCTGCCAGCCTCCTTCAATGCTGAATGAGGACCAATTAAGGTATAAATGAGACTTATCACCTCTGTGGTCATATGCACACGAGTCCCAGCATGCCCTTGTCCTGCCCTACAGCACATATTACTATTTACCACTCACTGTGGAGATCTCATATCTTTCATTAACCCCCCCTAAAGTGCTTTTGTTTGTAGAGGAGCCATCTATAAACAGACATTAGTATGTGTATTTACTAGGTAAGATCCATTATGTGTAATGAAAGGTGTGTGTTTGCGACTGTGCATGTATGTTTTTCCCCTTTATATTTTTATGTTTCTTAACTTGTACATACAAAAACTGAAAATAAGATTTCTTAAAAAATGGAAATCAGTATTGAAACTATCTGTGACACAGCTCTGTCCATTAGACTAGAAGCTTTAACTTGAGAACCTCAAATATGCCTCTTCCTCCTAATTAGAAGGAAATAATAAAATATCGTCTCCAAGACAAACACCTCATGACCTTTCAAAGCCACCCTAGAGAAGTGTATTTTCCTCTGCTTTTGAGGGTGGTTGAGACCACAATGAAAGTACACTCATCCGTCTTCTGCTTCGGCAGTCTTGAATGCCATTTATTCAACAAAAAATAATAATAATAGATAATGTGTTTTCAGTTTGATGTGAACTCTGTTTGTTAGTTAAAGGTTGCAGAAGGTCACAACAACTTTAAATATTGCCCAGAGAGTTGCTCTGTTTCTCCATCTGCCATTTTGTTGAGAGTTTTAGTGTTTTTCACAGGAATATCATGAATGAGACCGGAATGAGCAGGTTTTTTATGAGTCCAGGCCAACATTTTTAGCTACTTGGTATGTAATTAAAAAAATATATAATAATAATTCAGAACAAACAACAGAAAACCTGGCTTAGGAGAGCAGAAAAATAATACATTCTTTGCTGTTATTCAACAGCTCCAAACTTTAGTTAAAATAATAAATAAATATATCCATTGGTAACCTTAAGGAAAGCATGTGCATTTACATTTATATTCAAACTTTCCAACAGCGCTTGTCGTTTTTATTGTTTATTTGTCATTATTATTTATAAAATGTATTTACCTTAACGGTCACATTCGCAGTAAGGAAACATAATAATAATAATAATAGTAATAGTAATAATACTACTACTAATAATAATAATACAATTAATTATTATACTGTATTTGTATTCAATTTAAATCTAATTATTTATTTTTTTTAATTATTCCTGTGAATTGTATATACAACATACTCTCTGGAAAGTCACATAAATAGTAATATGGCTTATTTTCAGTTTGTTCCACTAGATTTAAAGCTGTGTCTAATCATAATAATTACAACTTTATAATTTAATGCACACTTTCTCAGATCTTTGCTTTGCCCAGATCTCTTTATGTAACTCAAAAGTGTGTGTGTGTGTGTGTGTGTGTGTGTGTGTGTGTGTGTGTGTGTGTGTGTGTGTGTGTGTGTGTGTGTGTGTGTGTGTGTGTGTGTGTGTGTATTTATATGTATATGTGTGAAAGAAAAATGAGGATGGGGTGGGGTGGGGATGGAAGTCTAAGAAAAAAATAAAAAATGAATGAGAAAAAGCAGTCGACAGCCATTTTTTTCCCCTTGTGACATATTTCTCCCATTACAGAAAATTAAATGTATTCAATTAGGCCACTAATCTCACGGCTTTCTACTCCACAGTCACATTAGCTGAGGTGTCATGAAATTTCAGTTTTATATTGTTCACAATGTTTATGTTTTTTTGCTATGTAACATCTCATTACATGTCATTATTGATAGATAGATAGATAGATAGATAGATAGATAGATAGATAGATAGATAGATCAGGATATGAGAAGCATTCATTTTGAACTCCAAGGTCAAGGAGCTGCTGCTGATTATCTGAAATAAATCAAAGCCCTGAGGGCAATTTTCATATTCAGTTTTGGATATTACGATCTGACAGGATCTTGATGATAAGGGTGCGAGCGAGTCACGCGTTTACCTCACGACTGAAAATAAAATTGATGTTTTCATCTTATTTTAAAGCTTTAATCATTGATGTAATTGAAAGAAATGCTACAGTAGGCGCCACACACTATGTCTTTTGATTCACCACATATATGACCATTCAGACTGTGTATGTGTGTGTGCAGTGTTGCAGGAGTTAAACTGAGTGGATAAGAGGGGTCCTCCACGTCATCTCCGCACCGGGGGGCCTGACGCACCCACCACACGCTTCCCATCTCCTTCAGCTCTCCTCTAGTGCTGCTGTGATTGGCAGAGATGTTAAGTGCCATTTGACACCTAAGAGGGTGAAAATTTGTGCGAGTGGGCAGTAATGAATTGGAGACGTCTACGCAATTAAAATCACTGTTAATTTCTCCAGGGAGATGGGGGGCCCCCTCTGAGCCCATGAATCATAGGACAGGAGGAGGGATGGAAAGAATGAAGGATGAGTAACTGGCTTTCCTGAAAGGAGAGAAATGAGGGCCCCACTGCACCTCTCCCGTCGGCAGCCGTTAAGCATATTTGATTAAGAACTCGCTTGATTTTTTTGTTCTGCTTCTCATTTGGTGGAAATGACTGTACTTTGGTTATCATCCACATTCGGATATGATTGTAGCACTTGTGATGTTCTAATCAGCGTTCACTGACACTGATTGAGATATGCATTGTTTCAGAGGGAAGGAAGGAACCCCTCTCGGTCTCACGCCAGAACCTTCACTTGGTTTCTTACCTCACAAAAGTTGCCGGAAGATGCTGTCACTCTTGTTTCCTGGCAGATGACCCGTGAAGTGTCAAACAGGGTAACATTATAAACTGGGAAAGCATTCAGTTCACACAGCGGACGGGTGTTTTCGTTTGCACGCAACACTTTCCACATTTTCTTTGGTGTGTTCTGCTTGATCTGTTCCCGATGACACAACAAACTTGTTTTACGACACATTTGGTTTTCTTTCAACCTCAATAATGTCACCCAACTGGTGAAATACTTTATGAGGATAAATGTAATTTCTGTCAGAGTTCAAGGCAATTAATAAAGCCTGCCAAAGTCTTTCCTTCTTTGACAAATAAAGTGTTCTCTGAGGAGTGAGGAGGTCCAAACAGCCTCTGACTGACCTTGGCGAGCCCTGAACATACTTGCTGCTGATCAGAGTGTCACCAGACTCGGGTGTTCTCTGACCACCATGTGTTTAAATTGCCTCCCACTGGCATTCAAATTACAGCTCCTATCTCATCTGCTGAGATCTGGCATTACAGCAAGTCCACCATCTCCCTTAACACACACACACACACACACACACATGCAATCACATAATGAGGCAAAGTCATCTCCTTCTGAATCCCCACTGGGTGTACCTGTGAAGTGTAAGGCCCAGATGCGCTATTTTCAGATCTCGCTCTTTTAATTTATTTCCATGATTTGGTGATAATAATAATAATTGTGCTGTAGGTGCTGCATTGAAATGAGATGACACTTCCTCAGGTGTTATCGTTCAGCCATCGCATCCAAAAGTGCCTGTCGAGTGCCTTCACTTCTTCATCTCTCGCCGCGCGTTGACACAAAAGCAGCCGAAGCAGTTCTCCTTCATTTTCCTTTCCCTTTTTTTCAGCTTATTCAAATCAGGTGTTTGAAAACTAACCTTGTTGGAATTGTAATGCTGCAACGCAGGGTTTACAATTTACTGATACAGCGGCATAATATGAAGCGGAGCGGGTCTGAATTTGAAATGAATTAAATTTCTGCTTGTCTGTATTCTAATCACAATGTTACATGATAGCTTACAAGAGTGTCTTTGAGACCGTTTCTAACTAAATAAATGTGATTTTGAAAGGGTGTGTTTGGCAGATTGGCTTCTGCATATTTTTACCGCCAGCCAGGTGCAGTCGTGGATAAAGTACCTAGTTTATTGCACATAATAGGATGCAAAGATTGCAAAATATACATGAATTCTATTTAACAGAGTGAAGCAATATCACAAAGACTCCCGCCCGCCCGGAGATGGCATTTACCCAGCATTCAGATGGCCCATGACGCCCACACATGGCAAAGATTAATCAGTATGCTAAAGAGGGAGCTGACATGTACATGTGATACATTTTACCCCCAATCTTTGTGAATTACTTATATTTTTTGTGCAATTGGAACTGCAAAAAAATTGTCATGTTTGACATTTCATTCTAGAACTTCTAGAACTTCATTATTATTTGACTTTATTTACATTCCTTCTGAAATTATTTTTATTCATATTCCTACAGTTGCCATGTTAAGATTTCTTCCATTAATTTCCTCTAAATGGTCCTTTCCCCCTTATACTATCTCTAGCTGAATCTTAATTGGTAACAGCAGAAAAAAGTAAAAAAAAAAAAAAAAAAGTTAAGAGGCAAATGTCTTAGCAGTCAATGACAAGAGAACATTGTTCATCAATCCTCCATTCTCAGAAAGCCAAAATGTGGATTCTGTAGATTGTCTGCCTGAAGCCTCCAGATGTAACCTCAGCAGTGACATGTGGTTAAACATACTTCCTGATGACCATCTCTGTTCAGGTCTCAAGTTTCCCTGTCTAAGGACAAAACTCAGACTTTGCAAGTTCACACTGAAACGTCCTCTTTGGCTGCCATGGACTGCCATATGTATCAGCTTGTTTTTCAGGCCAGCTGAGCTCGTAATCATCTGATGGAGCTCATTATGAGCTGTAATCAGAGGTGCCTGTATCCTCTTAGAGAGAAATAGCAATAAAATAAGCAGAAAACTGTGGGATACTCCAAAGCCCCAGGCACTAGTTTCTCACACAGAAACCTTACGTCTTACATGAATATGGGCAAACAACCTCTTTGCAATGCAAATGATGTTCACATATATTTTCTCTGGCACTCTGGTCAATGACCAATTAATGACATCTCACTCTGTTAATATGCATGTGACAGGTTCACTGATGCACATGAGGTGCTTTATCACCTTCACGTAATGCAGAATCATATCAGGCTGCACAAATTGAAACACACACACACACATAAATATATATATATATATATATATATATATATATAATAAATTATTTTTATTATATATGTATTTTTATAATCAGTATTTATTTTATTATATATTACATTATTCATTTTTTTTTTAAAAATCAATGTATATGAGCTTGTTTATGTATTACTATAATTCTATTTTACTTAATCCCCAAATGACATAAATATTTATAAGCCTTGATACTTTCTATTGAAGTACCAAGTGAACTTTCGATACAAAGCCCCTATCAGAATGGTCAAAGACGGCACAAAGAGGGAAAAAACTGGCCTAGCTAGCCTTGTTTTTTCCTCATCCCAGTGCACACGTTGAAAAAATCAACCAAAAAAAGAGAGAGAGAGAGAGAGAGAGAGAGAGAGAGAGACATTACATGATAGCATCAGGTTTGGGACCAGTGCACTGTCTCTTTAAGATAAAATATTCTATCTTCTACATCATAATTATCTCCTTAAGGTAGAAATATTAGCATATCTTCAAATCTTATTATCTGAGAAATTGCCTCATTAAGTTGCCTGCCTCCCCTTGTGCCCACCTTGCATGCCATTGTCCATATTTCATCAGTGATCCCATAGAGCTTGGGGCTGCTCTGATTGGCAAGAGGCATATGCCTTAAAACATGTCTCTATAGGGACTCGGAGTGGGCCGAAATATGCCAGCAGAGCTCTGTTTCTGACAGCAGGATGATCGTCTTTAATTCCACGTGCCTTTGCTTCTGTATAGACAACCTGCAAGTGAGTAGCCTTACTGCCTCTTCTCTCCTGCCTCCTGCCCTCACTCCATCTGTCATCTGTCCTTCACGTCTGAGCATGAAGGGGAGGTCAGTCAGAAAGAAATTTGCTTCGCTGCAAATGAGGGTCACGTCACGAGTCGGGCAAAGTCCGAAGGTGTGACAGTCTGGGGAGGCAATCTGATATTTGCCTGCAGCCGTTTGTGTAGCTGTGTGAATATTCAAATGTACCTTGTTTGGATGAGTGTCATTCGGTGATGTGTCTCTCCTTCATGTTGGTTTTTTTCAGGGTGGTCGCAAAAAATTCACACGCACAACAGTTTTACAGTGTCAGCGAATGCTGAATAAGCATGCTATATCAGGAGATTTAAAAGTTTTAATGCCAAGGAATTTTTGACTCTAAAAAGTACTATGTACTATGTAATATAACAGAAACAACAATTGTAAGTTAAAGTTTTAATGACTTAATGACAAAATGGATTTATATTTGTGTTGCAATAAATCAAATTGTTAAAATATATAATTTTTTGGCAGACAACTATTTGAAAACCCCTGTACCATAGAGTAGTACCCCCGGCCCACCCCACCCCCCGGTCGATGGCAGTGATTCTCTTGTCTGTCAGAAATAACCATGGACAGAGCACAAATCCCTGTTTGGAATTAAGAGTTAATTGTCAAATAGAAGGGTCCCGCAGCGTCCTAAGCCTGAATTGTACTGCTGCATACATTCACAGAAATTATTTAAATGATTACCACCACCAATTACACATGACCTCTTTCAGATATTAATGAGATGCATTGGAATATTTCTAACAGCTTAATCTGTGAAATTTAAGCCATGAAATGAAATCTGACACCCATGGATTCATAATAAAATAATGTCTTTTTATCTCAGGCGATGGCTGAGCTTGCAGCTTTAGGTGAGATCTGAGACAGTCTGGAGGAAGTATGGATCACGTTTACGGAAAGTGTTGACAACTCTCCACTTCGGTGAGTAGAAAAAGACTGCTGAAGAGGATAACTCTCACCATCCTTCACTCAGCCTTGAACAGAATGAAAATGACGATGAGATATAATTGTGGTTCGACACTGGCATCCTATCAAATGGATCGGTGGACTTGAGACTCAGATGTTAATTGAATCAATTGCTCAGTTAAATGATTTCACTACTGTGTTTTAAATAGGTAGCCTCCAGCTCTGGTAATGTTCTGCTCCACAGCGTGTTGGTAAAAGAGTGCTCATTTAAATCCAGATTGATTTGCATAATGATAATTTTGCATTCTTGCATAATGAAACCCTTTTCCTCGAATGACTTAACGCAACATCTACAGCATCAAATGATCTGCTTAAATCTAAATTTCACTTATACAGGTGAACATGTGAAGCGTTCCACTGACTCATAATGATTCATTTAAAATCAAATAGCATTATTCACGGAAATCTGAATCATTAAAGCAATAACAAAGAAAAGAAAAAAATAATAATTCAGCTATCTAGTAAAGCTCTGGATCTAAAGCGTCAATGATAGATTTATAATTTTTTCTTTTTTTTTACCATGGCTGTGAAGTCCTAAAAGAAAAAAAAAAGTAAATTAAATAATGAGCGAATAAATAATTGTAACAAAACTGAATGATCCCTTTAATTGTGTATGCTAATCAAATGTAAAAAAAAATGCATTTAATGTAATGAACTGAAAATAGCACTATGCCGGATGTTTTGAAGAAACTGCTCTCTGTAACAGTGAGCTTAACTTTATGAGTGTGTGTAGGAAGGCGGTGAGGGCAGATGTTGTGTTCATTCTGGAGCATGTGTGGGGCAGGTTGGTTGAGTCCTGATATGCTTAACAGCCAATTTACAAAGGTCAGGTCCTATGGATCAAACCGTTCAGTAAATTGCACCTTCAAACTCATAAATGAGAAACAATCATCTTGCTAAAGGTCACGGCGCTAGCACTGAGGATTACAATAATAAAGTAAGCCGCCCTGCTCTTCCACTAATTTACAGTCAGGAACACTGGCTAAAGAACATCTCTTTTCTTTCTTTTCTCCCTCTCTGTCTTTCTCTTGTTCTGCTTCTTTTCTGTTTTTGTAATTCCAACCACAGATGAAAATTCTCCCTTAAGAATGTTCATTATTTTTCACAACCAAAAATATTGATTATTTCACATAGTTACATTACAGATAATTTTTACATTCCAAAGGTCTGAAACCACATCCTGAGAATAATTTTTATTTAAACCTGAAAATAAAGTTGCACTATTATAAGGTGCAAATTAAATATTTATTAAATAGTAATTTTAGAGATTTATTGTCAGGTTTAATTACAGTTTGAGGATTTTGAAAAAATGCAAAAACGAAACGTTACGACAAAATTGAAGAAATATTTATTTTAGCTGTTTATTTTCAGGTTTATATTAATGTTACTAAAACAGAAAAGTTATGACAAAATTAAGTAACATTTAAAGTATTTTATATTTAAAACATTGTTTTAGGATTTAGAAAGATCCAAAGTTATGACAAATATTTATTTTATTTAAAGTTTAGACATAAAAATGCTAAATATTTAAGATTTGATTCATTCTGTTCTATTTAAGATTTGATGAACTGTACAAACCAAAACCAACTAGTCAAACTTACTTTGTAAAAAAAAAAAGAAAAAAAAGGGTTAATTATTTTCAAGGAATGATAGTTGTAAAAAGTTTTAATTCTTTTATGTGAGTTTTAATGAATTATTCAGTTAATTTCAGTTAGATTGCAGTAAGTCCATGAGAGCGTACATTTACCGCTGGACTGTGCCAAGTGTCCGATTACATTTGACACCTCATTAGCAAGTACCCATAAAGACTGGCCATGACATCACCTCATCACCGCACCTGATCAAGCTTCATTCACACTGGATATGAGTTTAAGTGTTGAACTAGATGAACTTACGCTTGCTCTGTTTAATAATAATACATGTCGCCATGCACTAAAGCTACAAAAGAGATCCTAAAACAGCTCTTACATTAAAAATGATCCTGAATGTGTCCTCATGGGCGCCAAATCCAACATATAACATGCTACTCTTTTTTTGAGTTCTGAAACGGAAACTGGGGACGGTTGAGAATAGGGACAATCTGGGGACAGACTGGCAGCCTAATTAAGCCTGCGGAAAGATGCCCGGGGTCAGCCAATTACAGCTTAATCTATATGCGTCTGTTAGCAAGGGTTCTCCAGGGAGTCAGGAGGATGGTAACACTGAACTGATGTGAGGTCAGGTGTTTTTATTTTATTTTTATTTTTTTATTTATCTTACTATTGGTTTAATTTTTAAAACTGATGTTGGGCAGTTTTAAAATCGTGTGTATTTTTCCACTTTTTTTATTTTCACTATGTTGGTGTACTTTTTTGTTGTTGTTTCTTTAGAATGATGTTAGACTTTATTTAATTTTTGCTTATTTTTCCTCTTTTAATTGTATTTTTTCCCACTTACTATATGGCTTCAGAAATCGTTCGGACCATATTTATGATGCATTTGTGTCCTTGAAACTTAAAAGCCTCATTCATTGTAATTGCACTGAAAAGAGTGACAGGCACATTCTTCAAAATATCTCCTTTTTTTGTTGTTGTTGTTTCACGGAAGAAAGCAAGTCACATGGACTCAGAGCAACATGAGAATGAGTAAATGACGAAATAAAAATGTTAAGGACATTCCTTAATGCATTGCTCTGGAGCTACATATGCTAGTCCTGAATCAGTGATGAAGGGTGATATATTTGGCGTAAAGATCTCTCCGAGCAACGTTTTACTCCTCTGTCAAGGCTAATGGCTCCGTCAGTGAGACACTAATGACAGATTGGACTAATCACAGCTTTCTTCCATGTGACTGAAGTCTTCTGAACCGCTGTTTTAGCAACACTAATTTCTCCACTGATACTTTTTCACTCTCTCTTTTTCCCGTTGTCCTTTTAAACGGACGCAAAATGATTCTGTTAGTGTATCCGCCAGCATTCTCTATTCACCTGTCAAATGACAGAAAATACCAAATTGCTTCATCTTTCAGTGCCTCTGGAAGCTATTTGTACAAATGCTGTGAGAGAAAAGAGACGATTGCTTACAGTGTGTGCTCATCAGGGTGTGACACACAGACAATAGGCTTTGCTGTGGGGTAATTGCAGCCTGTTGGGGTGTCAGTCTGCCCAACAGAGGCCTGCTTGAGCGCCACAGGCATCTCGCTGCCATCGATGAACCAATAAACCTCCCTGGTGGATAAAGCGCATTATGGACAACAGGGGGCAGTATTGAGACACAGTAGTTTCTTCTGTTTGTGTGGCCTAAGACACAGACGATGTTGGCAGAGGTCCAGGAGCTGGACTGAGGCAGATTAATTACACTTTTTCAATTAATGTTCTAATGAAGAACTGTTGTGTATTCTGCCGATAAGCATGTATAATCTATGTATCGAGGGAGCTGATAGGGGAGATCATAGCATGAGAAGAAATAACATCATAATAGTTTTACACCTGACTGAGGTAAATAGAGCCAGATGGACAAGTCTGCCTTGACCACTGACCACATGCATCTGTACATAAAAACAGCACAGAAATTTCCTTCAGTCCGTAAATGTTGAATAATAACTCTGATACCATAGTAAGGGATTGTATTAATATTTATGCATAATAATTAATGATATATGTATAATACCATTCAAAAGTTTGGGGTTGGTAAGATATTGTTACCATAATGTTTTTGATAATGTTAATGATAATGTTTTTGGAAGAATTTTCTTATTTCTTATTTGATTAAAAAAAAATACAGTAAAAGCGGTAATATTGTGAAATGTTATTACAGTTTAAAACAACTGATTTCTATTTTAATATACTTTAAAATGCAATTTATTCCCGTGAAGGCAAAGCTGAATTTTCCGCACCCATTACTTTAGTCCTCTGCATCACATGATCCTTCAGAAATCATTCTGATATGCTGATTTGGTGATCAATAATTTTTTTTAATTATTATTATAAATAAAACGTTTCTAGCATTTGTAAAACTGCATTTTTCCATCTCAAAAATATATCTAAATTATGGCCTATGCTCTCAATGTCAAATTTAGAAATGTTAATCCATGCATTTATGACCTCAAGGTTAGATTATTGTAATGCTTTATTGGGTGGTTGATCTGCACGCTTAGTAAACAAACTACAACTAGTCCAAAATGCAGCAGCAAGAGTTCTTACTAGAACCAGGAAGTATGACCATATTAGCCCGGTCCTGTCAACACTGCACTGGCTCCCTGTCAAACATCGAACAGATTTTAAAATAAAAAAAAAGCTCCTTTTACATTATAATCCTCTACGTCCGCTACGTTCTCAAAACTCAGGCAATTTGATAATACCTAGAATATCAAAATCAACTGCGGGCGGCAGATCCTTTTCCTATTTGGCGCCCAAACTCTGGAATAACCTACTTAACATTGTTCGGGAGGCAGACACACTCTTGCAGTTTAAATCTAGATTAAAGACCCATCTCTTTAACCTGGCTTACACATAACATACTAATATGCTTTTAATACCCAAATCCATTAAAGGATTTTTAGGCTGCATTAATTAGGTAAACCGGAACCGGAAACACTTCCCATAACACCCGATGTACTTGCTACATCATTAGAAGAATGGCATCTACGCTAATATTTGTCTGTTTCTCTCTTATTCCGAGGTCACTGTGGCCACCAGATCCAGTCTGTGTCCAGATCAGAGGGTCACTGCAGTCACCCGGATCCAGTACGTATCCAGACCAGATGGTGGATCAGCACCTAGAAAGGACCTCTACTGCCCTGAAAGACAGCGGAGACCAGGATAACTAGAGCCCCAGATACAGATCCCCTGTAAAGACCTTGTCTCAGAGGACCACCAGGAAAAGACCACAGGAAACAGATGATTCTTCTGCACAATCTGACTTTGCTGCAGCCTGGAATTGAACTACTGGTTTCGCCCCCCAACTGAGCCTGGTTTCTCCCAAGGTTTTTTTCTCCATTCTGTCACCGTTGGAGTTTCGGTTCCTTGCCGCTGTCGCCTCTGGCTTGCTTAGTTGGGGTCACTTCATCTACAGAGATATCGTTGACTTGATTGCAAATAAATGCACAGACACTATTTAACTGAACAGAGATGACATAACTGAATTCAATGATGAACTGCCTTTAACTATCATTTTGCATTATTGACACACTGTTTTCCTAATGAATGTTGTTCAGTTGCTTTGACGCAATGTATTTTGATTAGAGCGCTATATAAATAAAGGTGACTTGACTTGACTTGATTATTATCAATGTTGAAAACAACTGTGCTGCCTAATATTTGTATGCAAACATTATATTTTTAGTATTCTAAATAAAATAATAAAATATATTTTCTTGTAACAATGTAATAGTATTAATAGTACTGTTAATTGTCACATTTAATGCATTTAAAAAAAACAAAAAAATTACCAACCCCATACTTTTGAACATTAGTGTGTGTGTATACACTAAAGGCACATAACAGACTTTTTTCATCACTCCTTACATCAATTAATTAATAGTATTAAAGGTCTAAAAAAAAGTCATTTTAAGCTCTGGTCACATAAATGTTGCAATATCACACCAATAGAGATTTTCATTTTAAGACAGTAGCATTAATAGTACCTCAGATTCTGGAAACTGCTTTTAAAACATTGTAGCTGTTGAGCTTGGTCTGTCCTCAGACACTAAGGGAAGAAAAAAAATCTGTTTTTAATTCCACAGACACTTAACATGAGTCTTATTCTCACTTTAGCTAATCAGGGCAAATGATTTCATTACACACAGATTTTAAGATAATAGGAATTCAAAGTGTGCTAAATTAAAACACGCTCTCTATCCATGTGCTACGCAACGGTACTGGAGGAGAATAAAATATTAGGACTGAGGACTAGGCTTCTGTCCATTATATCTTCTCCAGCCTATTCATAAGGGAGAGAGAAGGAGCAAAAGAGTGAGAGAAGAAAGAAAAAAAGATAGAGAGGTAAGTCGCTTACTGCCTTGTGACTAAAGACCTGAATTCAACTTCCCATTACAGTGTTAAAAAATTTAAAGAGAGAAAGAGAGAGAAACGAACACACTTTTTAATTAAAAAGGATCCTAATAATCCACATCATATTATACACCATAGATTCATCGGTCAATTTAATAACATGGAGTCTTTTGGATCTTAATATCTTTGGAAACAGGTTTCCTTCATAACTGAGGGGCTTTGTTAATTACACACAGGGCCTAATGATTTTGAATATTCAGTGGCTCTCGATGTTTTGATAAATGGGCTTCCACTAAGATTTATTCCTAATTATCTCATTTGTCTTTCTCCATTACTTTTTATAGCTTAAATTTATGAAGTCATTAAGACGTTAGTGGCCCTGATAATGATTAGGAGAAAGAATTGTATGAAAGTGAATTATATGAAAATGATTATGGCTAAAGGAGTCTTTAAAATGAAGCCGGTGAGGAAGTTGTGTGGGCTTTGTTTAAAGGTGCAGGGTGCTGTTCAATCATGCAACCCCTGGCATGGCCATCGTTCGCCCGGACGCAGGCGGAAATAACGGTGATTAAAATGTCTTTTTGTCACTGTTCACCCCTCTCTCTCGCTCCTTCTGTTCTGATTCATCCCTTAAAGTGTGCTGGTGCTGACGGTAGCAATATTCTCAGTGGGACCCAAGATGAGATCGCTCTCTGAAAAAAGGGGCTATTTTTAAAAGGGCCCTTTATACTTTCACATTTGTTTAATTTCAGCCCGTCTTTGAAGATAAAATGAAACACATAAATACAGGCCATTACATCCACATTTGGGCTCCTTTATTATTATTACATTTTTACTGGTTTTCATCTTCCAGACCGACAACCAGGCAGAGACGTGGACTTTATTACTTTTTCCTCTCTCTCTCTTTCAAAACTGATTTCCACCCTTTTGTACCTAATTAAACAATGAGGTATGTAATATAGTATGTGTCTTCTCACATTGACAGTCTGTTATGAGAAGCATCTGGCAGTTCGAACATTGGTCATGCCTTGATTTTTTAATTTTTTTTAGGAAACTAGCAATGGTCACTTCCTCCATCGAAACCTCCATTATTGTGAGTAAAAAAAAAAAAAAAAAAAAATGAAATATCCCATTGTGGACATCTGGGTAGATTTTCGAGTGAAATAAACAAATAAATAAATAAATAAAAACAAAAGACAAATGTTTTATATATATATATATATATATATATATAAATGGTGGTGGTTGCTTTATATAAAAAGATGTATATCTAAACTATATATGTGCTCATTAAGATGATCTAAAGTGTGTACAACAGTGAGAATGAGGTGCAAGAGATGACATGATTTTCTGTCCGATGAGAGGCTCTCCAGATGGGAGGTGAACTCAATGCTCGCTCATCTGTCCTTCTCTCATTCTCTCTCCCGCCCGCTTCTTTCTCTCTACAGAGAAAGACAGATCTGAAGAGGTTGTGTAAGCCCCTAGTTAATTAATTATTTAATTATCTAATCAAGCAGATGAAGAGCATCTCCCTACACTAGTGTTAATTATGAAACAGCTGGGGCAGTGCGCTGAAAGAATATTGAAACAGGGCTTGGCAACCTTTAGTTTTTCATCTCCCTCATGCAGTCTCTCTCCCATCTTTGCTTCTCTATTCTGCCTTCAATATTTCCCCCAGCAGGAGGAGCAGTATCTCTGCTTGTGGGTGATCAGAATGGCACTTTGGATGGAAACTTCCAAAGGCTTAGAAATCTCATAGATTTAGTAGGTGAGAGTTTAGGGTTTAGATTCAGAAGAGGTTCCAATGACAATGTCTGTTCAATCAAGCCATATGGGTCATATTAACTACACACTTTTAAAGGGATAGTCCACTCAACAAAAAAAAAGAGAAAAATCTGTCATATTTTACTCACCCTCATGCCGTTACAAAACTTGTATGACTCAACATATATTTTGAAGAATACCGGTATCCAAAAACTCTTGGTCTTAATCTACATTCTGTTTAGAATGACATGATGGTGAGTAAATGACAAAGTTTTCAGATGGATTGAAGTTGAAAAATTAAGATCATTCAGAAGCTTTTCGTTTTTTATTTTATGAAGCCACTTTTTAATAATAAAATAGATACCTGACTATGAAATACTTGGAGAAAGCTATGTATTAGTATTTTCATTCATCTCAGCAGCAGTAGCTCAGAAGCTGGAAGTATTCGATTTGAAATCTCCACTTTTTGCTCAGAGGTGTTATATTTTTCATTAATATGAGAGCTGATCTTATCTTCTAAATTTTTTGGCCTGTGTTGCAAAGTTTTGGGAATGACATGCACATATTTATGCAGAAATATGATAACCATAGCGATAGCAGGACAAAATATTTGCAGAGCCAATGGGTGGAGCTTGTCATTTGGCTCTGCAGTGACCACTACTTGGTACAAAGGGGAACTGAAAAGAAGGAGGCAAAGACAAAAATACAAATTTATGTAGTCAATTAAAATGAGGTCATAAAAGCTACATGCATATTAATTATAAATGAGTAATATTTGTATTTTAACATTGTAATACAATTGTGTAATAATACTGACTGAAATACAAAGCATTAAATATAACAAGAGATAACACCAACCATCTGAAAAAATCTGAGCCAGAGAAGTGGGTTGCTTCAGCTTCACCAACCATCCACAACCCAGCTCCACACAGGATGACACGATCACCTCCAAAAACCAACACTCCCACTACTCCTACGTGCTTCAGATATCTTTCAGTACAGACTTCAGCTAAAACCAAAGACAAGAAACAGCTCCAAACACCACCTTCCCAGCATCCAGTAATTCAAAAGAGCAAGATAAATGCATGTTAGTGGGGTTGACTATATTTAAGTCATTGGCATATCTCTTAAGTCATTGGCATACACTATATTTAAGTCATTGGCATTTTATTTCATAATTATTTAAACCTGTTTTTATAGTGATACTTTACATATGGGAATGCAGGATACAATGTGTGGTGTGGTGCAAGATTGGTCCCTATAAACTCTACACTAGGAACTTGATGGTTCTGACTAAGGTGTCATGATCCGGGTTTCCTCCTTTCTCTGTCCCCCTATTGTGGTCATCCTGTACACTCTTTCTCTACACCATCACTTTTACTTCATTAGTCCCAGCTGTTCCCACTTACCCAATCCTTCCACCTGTTTCCCCTTTTCCCTGATTCCTCCTGCTATTTCTGCCTCCGCTTTCTCTAACCCTTTTGTCAGTTTATCCCTAGCGATCAATGCTGAAGACTCATCTCTTACCTGCTGAATCAAGTGTTGTCCTGTCCTGTCTTGTGTGGTTTGTGTGGAAGTCTTTCCCCTTCACGCTCCTTACTGTGCTCTACCAACTCAGACGCTGTGGTCCTGAACGGACGCGGTATCCAGCCTACGGTACCCATGCTCTCTGCAGGCTTCGCCTCTCGCCGTACCCTCTGTCGAAATCTCCCACTGCTCCTGCTCCTCCTACCTTTTGTTAAAGCTCAGGGTTTACGAGCGAACATTTCTGTTTGACTGATACCTCTGTCTCCGGAGTGGATTTATGTTTCCCATTTGATTCTTTGACTGTCTCATTTACATCAAAAGACCGTGATTGAGAGTCTCACCTTTTGGTCCTCTTTCTTACCCATAACAGAATAAACTGACCAGTTATGGACCAGGCGAGCATCAATCCCTTCCAAGCGGCGGTCGAGCTCCAGGGTGCTATGTTGGGCAGACACGAGCAGGAGATATCCACCGCTCGCCAGGCTGTCGACTCCCTTGCCAACCAGATGGCTGACCTCTCTCATCGGGTGCGTCAGATTCGTCATGAGCCATCCACCACTGAGATCCGTGAGGTGCCTGAACCGTGAATCAACAATCCCCCTGTCTACTCCGGTGAGCCAACTCAATGCCGCTCCTTTCTCACCCAGTGCGAGGTAGTCTTTTCATTACAGCCCGCTACTTATGCTCTGGACCGGGCCAAGGTGGCCTACGTTATCTCACTCCTCGCGGGACGAGCATGGGAATGGGGAGTGGCAAACTGGGAGGCGGAGAGTGGTTGTGTCACCGACTTTACTCTCTTCAAGCAAGAGATGATCCATGTCTTTGACCGGTCGGCCCACGGAGAAGAGGCCTCACGACTCCTTTCTTCCCTTTTCCAGGGTAGGCGCTCTGTTACCGACTTCTCCATAGAGTTTCGCACCCTGTCCACGTCCTGTGGGTGGAATGAACCGGATCTGGTTGCGCGCTTCCTGGAGGCATTAAATCCTGATCTCAAGGACGAGATCTTCATGCGCGAGGTACCTACTCGACTTGATGCTCTTATTGATCTGGCCATTCGGATTGAGAAGCGGTTCGACCAGCGCCTTAGAGCACGCCGCACGAAGCCGCCCTCTTCTCGACTCTGCCTGCTGGTTCCGCCCCTCAAGCCTCCAACACGGACCCCGAACCCATGCAGCTCAGTGGGCTCCGTATTTCTGCCAAGGAACGCGAGCAACGCATCCTCAATGGCCTGTGCATGTACTGTGCTTCAGCAAACCATTTCGTCTCCAACTGTCCGGTAAAAGCCAGAGCTCGTCAGTAGGCAGAGGGTTACTGGCGAGCGCGATGTCTAGGACCTCTCCATACAAGTCCTGTACTACCCTTCCTGCTCTTCTTCGGTGGCCCGTCTCGTCTGTCTCCTGAAAGGCTCTGGTCGATTTGGGGGCAGAGGGTAATTTCATCAATGAGTTGTGGGCTCGAAAGCAAGGTATTCCCCTCTTAGACTTAAAAGACTCCACCCCTCTCTTTGCCTTAGATGGTAGCGCCCTTCCTAGGATTAAGCAAAAGACTGTGCCCCTGACGCTTACCGTTTCGGGAAATCATAAAGAGACAATTTCCTTTTTTATTTTTCATTCCACCTTTACTCCCGTGGTTCTTGGACACCCTTGGCTAGTACAGCACTACTCCCAGATTAACTGGTCAGATGGTACCATTTTGTCGTGGAAATTGTCCTGTCATGTTGAGTGTTTAACCTCTGCTGTTCCACCTGTCTCTGCTGTTTCTGTTTTTCAGGAGGAACCCAGTGATTTGTCTGGAGTTCCGGAGGTCTATCACGATCTGCGGGAGGTCTTTAGTCGAGCCCAGGCCACCTCTTCCCCCCCATCATCCGTACGATTGCAGTATCGACCTTCTCCCAGGGACCACGCCCCGCGCGGCAGTTGGAGAATCGACTTTTTGTCAAAGCTGAGAAATGCTCGTTTCATGTTCCATCTGTCACATTTTTGGGCTCAGTCATTTCAGCAGAGGGAGTCAGTATGGATCCGGCAAAGGTACGAGCGGTCACTGAGTGGCCCGTTCCTGACTCTCGGGTTGCGCTCCAACGCTTTCTTGGTTTTGCAAACATTAACCGTCGTTTCATACGTAACTTTAGCCAAGTCGCCGCACCCCTTACTGCTCTAACTTCTGTGAAGTCGCGTTTCAGATGGTCAGAGGCGGCACAGGCGGCTTTTGACCAGCTAAAGACGCTTTTTACCTCCGCTCCTATCTTACACTCTCCCGACGTCTCAAAACAATTTGTCGTCGAGGTCGACGCTTCGGAGGTCGGGGTCGGGGCCGTTCTTTCCCAGCGCTCCTCCACGGATGGGAAAGTACATCCCTGCGCCTTTTATTCTCATTATCTGACGCCCGCTGAACGTAATTACGATATAGGCAACCGCGAACTACTCGCCGTCATGTTGGCACTCGACGAGTGGAGACATTGGTTGGAGGGCTCCTCTGTTCCTTTCGTTGTATGGACTGACCATCGTAATCTTGAGTATATGCGTTCTGCTAAAAGACTCAACACACGCCAAGCCCGCTGGGCTCTATTTTTTACGCGTTTCGACTTCTCCATTTCCTGTCGTCCGGGTTCTAAGAATGCCAAGGCTGATGCCCTCTCTCGCCTCTATGACCCCCCTCTGCAGCCGAGATCCCAGAGGTTATTATTCCTCCTGGTTGAATTGTGGGGACTGCCGTGTGGGGAGTCGAGAAATTGGTCAAACGCGCGCTATCTCAGGTTTCCACCCCCTGTAACTGTCCAGAGGGTCTCCTTTTTGTTCCTGTGGCTGCTCGTCGCGCTGTCCTCCAGTGGGGACACTGGTCTAAATTGTCGGCCCATCCCGGTTTACGGGACTCTCTTGAACAGTCCCAGCTGTTCCCACTTACCCAATCCTTCCACCTGTTTCCCCGATTCCTCCTTCTATTTCTGCCTCCACTTTCTCTAACCCTTTTGTCAGTTTTTTCCTAGCGATCAATGCTGTAGTCGCATCTCTTACCTGCTGAATCAAGTGTTGTTCTGTCCTGTCTTGTGCGGTTTGTCTGGAAGTATTTCCCCTTCACGCTCCTTACTGTGCTCTACCAACTCAGACGCTGTGGTCCTGAACGGACGCGGTAACCAGCCTACGGTACCCACGCTCTCTGCAGGCTTCGCCTCTCGCCGTACCCTCTGTCGGAATCTCCCACTGCTCCTGGCTCGGCTGCCGCTCATCCCGAGTCCCAGTAACCTGTTTTTCTGCTACCTTTTGTTAAAGCTCAGGGTTTACGAGCAAAGATTTCTGTTTGACTGATACCTCTGTCTCCGGAGTGGATTTATGTTTCCCATTTGATTCTTTGACTGTCTCATTTACATTAAAAGACCGTGATTGAGAGTCTCGCCTTTTGGTCCTCTTTCTCTCCCATAACATAAGGAAAGAATATTGCAGAGTAAGGTAAGTATGCATTATCTAAATCATCCAGGGCTACGGATGGAGTCTGTTATACTGTTTTTGTTTCAGTTCTCGTAATCCAGTAGATTACTTTGTTTTCGAATTAATTAATAATTCCAAAAATATATATAGCGCTTTTCTGGGCACTCGAAGTGCTTTACATAGAAGGGGGTAATCTCCCCAACCATCACCAGTGGTTGTGAATGCTTATTTGCATAATCTTGCAAGCCAATTGAACTCATCAGGAGTCATGGCCTATTTAACTGATTCCTATCAAATGACAGCCAGTTGGAAAGGTAGCCAGTGAGGCTTGAAAAAGGTATTTGCACTTAAATTTCAAAAAACAAAAGTACTGTTGTGTGCGGGTGTGTGTGTGTGTGGTTAAGCATTTTCGCCACTTTAACCTTTTTAAGGGGACCTTTGTAGTAACTGACTACATGCATGTGAATTGACACAAAATTGTAGACATGAGTAGATGGTCATGTGATGTAATAAATTGTAATAATCTGATTATTCCTTACCTTACCCAAAAGGTGCCATAATATCAATATATATTAACTCTTTTGGTTAAAGTGATTCAACAATCATGCAATTCAAAGATGTGACAAGGTTAGTATGAGAAGTCTGTCAGATCTGATGGGGATACATTTTCTATTATGTAACAAGCTACTAAGAGGTGTACTTTTCTGTTCTGTAGATCTTTTATGAGGCTGAAGGGTCTTAACATTTTAAGGTGCCACAATATTGTTCATCCCACCCAGCAAGATTCCACATCTATGTCCCCAAAAATTATAGTTCGTAATTAGTAATTTGATTTAAAGTTCATTTATAAAAAGCTTGATTTATGAATAAAATTATTTTCACATCAGCTAGCACAAGCAGTTCTTATAAAGGAAGGAATGGATTTTCCAGCTGATGTTTGAAGGATTGTGGAGTTTCGGAAAAATAAACTTTTTAAGAGAAACTGCTAAGCATAAGCTTTTTACACTGTTTCCTTGCCTGTTGTGAACCTTTTGTGAACCACTTTTCAAGCATTCTGTACATAAATGTCACATACCCATGACTATCCACATTGACAAACCATTCAGACCTTTCAGACCTGGAGTAGCTGCTCTTCTGAAACATGCCATTGCATAATTTTTTTTTTTTTTTTTTTTTTGTGCTTATCTCCTTAGATTGAAAGTACGGACCGTGGAAAATGGTACCACTGGGACTGTGAGCAGACTTTCCACATCTGGAAGATAATGTTGCTTTGTATGCATGGAAAAAGAAATGTGTGTATTCATATTTTCTTTAGTGTATTTGGTGTTTTAGTTTTTGCATACTTTTGATAATTTAATCTAACCTGTAACCAGGGAAAACTATTATTTTATTTTTTTTGTAATAGAATATTTTTCAACCAATCTCAGAAAATGTGCAGACTTCCTGCACCTGCAGACTTCAATCAATTATCTTTCATCCAAACAAATGTAGCCTTTTTTATTTGATTTTTTATGTAGCTTCAGACACAATACAGATTATCTGATAAATTTGTAGATCATTGGGACATTGGGTTGTGTAACAAAGAGGCATAGATACGTGGATGCCCTATTAGCAGCTATTTCTATGGACCACTACACGCAAGACGTCCGCCATATTGGTTGTCTGTATGCCAACAAGAATTAAAACTCCATCTGTGACAGAAATGGAGAACAAAAACCTTTGAAGAAACCAGGCTCAGTCGGCCGGCCAGTTCTCCTCTGGTCAAATGAAACCAGCTTGGTGTGGTTTAATTCCAGAGATTGAGCAGAGGATTGTCTGGTTCTAGTGGTCTTGTGCCAATGGTCATTGAGGTAATAAGGTATTCACAGGGGGTCTGTCTCTAGGTCTCATCTAGTTGACATGGTCTCCACTAAAATTCTGGGCTGTAGAGGTCATCTCTAGGTGCTGATCCACCATCTGGGCTGGATAAGGACTGTATGTCTGTAACCCTAGTTACACAATCTTAACTGTGAAAGTTTATAGTTTCTTAAAGAATTTAAAATATCAGAGGCTGTGCAATATTGTGGTATATTGAAATGTGATCTGTCCAATTGGTCTCATTTCCATTTAATCTTACCTGTAATGCCTGATAAAGTAGCGTTTGTGAGCAAAGTGCTGCTTTGTGTACAGCGTTACCTTTGAAACAGCAGCATCTAGTTGCAAAAAAAAGGAATTTGCATTTTCATTCAGACCAACACCGGCGCCACGACGTTAGCATTTAGCTTAGCACCATTGATTCCTTAGGATCCCAAACAGGGATGAATTTAGAAGCTACCTAACACTTCCATATTTTCCCTTTTTAAAGACGGTTACATGAGTAGTTACACGAGTAAGTATGGTGACACAAAATAAAATGTGGCGGTTTTCTAAGCAGATAAAAAAATTAAAACTATAATGTATAGTTATATAATGTAATGTAAGAGCACTTTGCAGCACTTCAACCTTGGCGCAGTAATATCATCACTCCTGAAAACTCC
This sequence comes from Carassius carassius, assembly GCF_963082965.1. NCBI lineage: Eukaryota > Metazoa > Chordata > Actinopteri > Cypriniformes > Cyprinidae > Carassius > Carassius carassius. Next base: position 17,775,836 of record NC_081792.1, on the reverse strand, counting down.
TCATGCTGGTTGTATTGACAGAAGTTAAAGGGAGAGGGGGAGGGGGAGTTTTCAGGAATGATGATATATATATATAAAAAAAAAAAACTAATAGTCTAAAACCATTTAACTTGCAATGTGTCAGGGATCAATCAGGTTCATTCAAACCCACTGCACAAAGATCAAAAACACCTGAGTATTAACCACTTGCACCTGTCGTTCAATTACACCACTGAGCACTACAAAAGAGCACACTTCTCATCCAGTCTCCGTCGAACCTTGAACTAGGAACCGACCTGCTTACATTCTCTCTGTGATTTCCAGATTCGTATACTCTGCTGTTCCAGTGTTACTCTACGGAATTCCAGCATAAGAACTTACCTACTGCTTCTCTGCCCAAGACCCAGCAATTCCTCCTGAATACTCTTCGATTCTCCTGTGATCCTTTCCTGTGTATCCCGGTTTGCATATCCTTTCTACATCCAAGCATTTCTCTGCAAGATATCATCGCACTTATTACTGCATCTCTCTGTTTCATCTGACGATCTCCTGCCATTCTACTATTAAAGCTTTCTGAATCCTACTTACCTTGTTGTCCTCGTATATATCCTGACACAATGTTAATTTATGAAATAAAATAAAGACAAGAAATAAATCACAACAACATGTGTAATCAAGCAAAATATTTGACAAAATTACAAAATTAACCTTTAATGATGTTTGACCGTGAACAGATCTTCACTGCATATAATCCCTGGCATCAGTCACAAATATTAAACATGCTTAAAAAAAACTGTTAAAACGACTGGTTTTGAATTCTAAGATTATAATCTTTAGACACCACTGATTTTCCTGCCGACTGCAAACAGTGACTGAGCCCAACTGGAAGAGACTGACGATCTGTCGTCAAGACCAAATTACATTCAAAATCAGAATGACAGATGTGTAGTGTTTTCTCAGCTTGAGCTCAAGCCTATGGTTATTAATTAGAAAACGTCACTTTAGAACTAGTAACGAAAGAATGTTGAGTTGCTTCCAATGATCGATTGAATATTATATTATACAGTATATATAGATCAGTTGTTGCTTATTGTATTACTGTATTAAAAGCTTACTGTATTATGTAGCGTCAAATATTATGAGAAAAATAAACTTACATTTAAAAATAACTTATTGATTCATTTCAAATAAATATATTGATTTAATTCAAATTATTAAATGGATACCACGTTATTGGGACAAAAGCCCTATACCTACCATAACTCTACCTGATATTTATTTTCAACTTTTTTATTATTTTCTTAATTTTCATTAAAAATAATAGCTTTTCTGATGTGATCTGAAATTTGAAAAGGGAGAAAAAAAAAAGTTCACCATAAGGCAGATTTTAATCCGTGTAGATTGCGTCAAAAAGAATATGACACACACTTTATCATCTACGCCATTGAATGTGACAACTGCAGAATGTCTTTTATAATCACATATAACTCACATATCCTTAAACATCGAAGCAAATTTTCAAATAGGCATTATCTCTTTATTAACAAACCACATATTTGAAGTCTAAACAACTACATTCTTGAATAAAAAATTTTTTTTTAAAAGAAATAAAACTCATACAAATAAAATTGGTATGATTTATAAAATGATTGTGGATTTGAGCTTCTGCCATGACACACTGACTGTGAGATGATGTCAACGGATCGAAGCAGAGTTCTGAGATACAGCCATATCACACTAGTACTAGTTGTGATATTGTTCATCAATCTTTATGGCTCATTATGTATTTATTTTCTAATAAAATAAAAAAAGAAAGAATTCACAGCTACTTTTGAATAGCCATCAATTAGAGAGTGATATTTATTATATATGATATCTATATTATTAGACATCATAGATATTACAGATGCTAACCAGCTTAACCAGTATATTATTAGACAACATGCATATAGATGCTAGCCAAACCCTGAAAATTTGGATGTAACTAAATATTTAATACTGAATTACTTTTCCCCTCCAATTTTAATTGCTAATTTACTGTATTAAGAAGGCTTACAACCGGTTGATTCTACTCATTACATGTGTATATATACATAGAATAATGATTAAAATAAAATTATATATTAATCTCACCTCTTTGTGTTTTTTTATTTTAATAATTTTTTTATAATTAAATTATTTTCCAAAATACTTGAATTATTTTTTTTAAAACAACAACAACAGCAAGGACAATAAAAAGACAAGAATCCATAGCTACTTTTGAATAATTGTCAACTGAACATGCTGTATATTCAAAAGAAAGAAAGAATCCATCTAAAAAAACATTTGAAGAGACATGACCTGTTCAAATAATTCAAACACTCGAGCACAACAGCGCTATGCACTAACCACTACATACCTTTGTCTTCATCAGCACATCCAGCATTATTACTTACAATCCTCTCTTGATTTTGAATAAAATTATCTCTCTGCTTCATAGTGCCTAATTAAAACATGTGAAAAAGGATGTCAAAAATAGCCATCAGACCGATCAATGATTAAGACCACCCCCATCTCCTTCCCCAACAGCGTTTCCACCTAAAAGCAGCTAAGTCGTGGAATTGCCTTTAATTGCAATCATCTAGACAGGCCCTGGGTGTCCGCCTGGTAGGGAGACGCAGTTTCATGGGCTCCATACATTGCATAAAATTAAAGGCAGTGTGGGGAGTGGATAATTGGCTTGAGTTTCCTACTCTTCTCAGTCACACAAAAGCGCCAGAGTGTGTTTCTTTGACACGTGTGTTTCACGGTCACTTCTGCTCGCAGGCCAGCACTCAGCAGGCCGAGATTAATGAGAGCTGTCTTTTCTCGCTCAGCTTTATGTGGTCTTTGGGTTATGAGAGCCTATGTGAGGTCTGAAGAACTAATTGAGCTCAATTTAGCAATGAGTGCTGATTTCCTAGCCAAACGTCTATACCCAATGGTTATTAAGTTAATGGTAGTTACAGCTACTACATATTGTAGGAAGGAACACAATCTCAGATTGTTTTTAATGCAGATTCTGAAGTATATGGGTTTGCTTTAATGGTTAGATCTCAAAAATGCAAACACACATAGCCTATTTCCTCTTTTCCCAATAGCATTCAAGGCATTGTACCACTTCAAGAGACTCAAACATGTATTGAGTGTTTATGTCACACACTTTTTTATATCACTTATGTGATATTGTTTAAATGTTCAACTCTTAAACTTCAAACAATTTTCCTTGTCACAGGCTTATTACAGTGTCAAGTTTCCTTGCAGCACAGGAGTAAGATTTACATGCTTACAGCAAAGCCAGCACTTCAATGCTTGGTACAAATAGATCCCAACCAACAGAATGCAGAACCTTAAAAGAGTGTATAAAATAGTTTATTATTCTGTCACGGAAAGCAGATTCCGCCTACTCAATTCTCATGCATTTCTTTCTCATGCATTTCATCTCTCCCCCTTGGGGTGATTGAAGCGAAGCGACTGAATCAGTGTTTGTCGATGCATACCTGATCTGTGTTGTCTGCATTCAGAGAGTAGTAGCATCGCTTAGGGAATGTAGAATGAGAGTGTCTGTTTGTTTTGGGGAGTACAGGGGAACAGAGATTAAACAGCATTAGAGATGGAGAACATGACAGATTACATGGATCGTATTAATATAAATCAGAATTTGGTGTATCTGGCAATTGGAAAAGGACAGCTTTCCCATGACTGCATGACAGTATTAAGAATTCACTGTTGGCACAACAGCTCCTTTTCCATTTGTCTCATTGGACTGCAGATTGCTAGTACTATGCAAAAACAAAAACAAAAAAAATTCAGTAGTTCTGCCTTTTTTGTTGTAGTAAAATCATTGAAACACGTATTTAGTAGTGGTACTACAAATACACTAAATTGTAAATACTTCACTAAATAGTTGACTTGAAATACATTTTTTCTTGTTCAAAATTAAAATAAATATTCACCCATATGCCATCAAAAATATGCATTCTCTGAAAACAAGTCAATTTTATGCAGTTTTGCTTAAGTATATTTATCTTGATTGAAGGATTTTGGGCTAGAAAACAAGAAAATGATTTTTTTTTTTGCACTATTAAAAAAGGCATATCTTTACAACCACTTTAGCAAAGCATTCTGCATTGCTTCCCTCTTGCAACAGCACCATCAGTGTACAAACTCTACCACACCCACAGAGATCTCACCAACTCATGTGAAGGTGAGCATTCGTCAACCCTTTTTCCTGTGTTTTTACCTGTTCTGCTGAGATCTGCTTCCGGCTTTGCTACCGTTCGGACGTTCTAGCTTACTGCTCTGCGCTTTGCTTCTTATTTCTGTACTTTTCTCTGATTTTTCTAAGATTTCTACATCAGCAGATCAGCACAGTGCTCAAAAAACAGATTTTTTGGCACAAACGCTAAAACTAAAAACTCTTTGGGACTGGAATAATACTACAAAAAGAAAACTTTGCCTCCCACTGCCAGCAGCTTACATTCCAGAGAGGGGAAAACAACTGCCTACATTCAAACAGAAGAGAGAAAAAATGCCTCCTGTTGGATCTACTTGTTGCATGAACTGCTGCAAACTTCTACAAAGGATTGTGATTCTTGAAACAAAGTTACTTGCTGGAATTCCAAAACAGACGGAACACTTAGCAGATCGTCGTCATGGACCTTCTCAGCATACAGCCGGTGAGTCCCATGGATCTTATGAATCTCAACAGTTTATACCAAGTGTAGAGGAACAAGCCGAAACTGATCGCCACACTAATCGATGGCACAAACAGGGAGCAAGACCCAAAGGAACACGAAATATCAGATTGTCACGAGTTTCTCGTATTGCTGCCGTAGCTTCCTCTACCCCAGATTCGACTATGACAAGGCTTGTGAATACTGGCATTCAACCACCCCCTATACATCTTGAGAACAGATTTGAAGCATTAATGAATGTGGGTGAGGAATCCCCAAATGTATTTAAAGATGGATCTGATCAGCCAGCAGCTAACATCGCTACTAACAGGCGCCCAAGGACGAGCAGACAGCGGCTTTCAGCTCAGAGCGCAGCCGAGCCAAGGACTCTGATAGTGGGTGACTCTGTTATCAGAAACATCCGTAGCAGGACTACAACAACATGCTGCCTTCCTCAAGCAAAGGTCTCTGATGTGAACAAGGAACTTAAGAACATTCTGATGAAGCACAAGACTGCAAATCGAATCATCATCCATGTGGGGAAGAATGATATTCGCAAAGAGCAGTCAGAACTCCTTAAGAAGGACTTCAGTGAACTCTTTGAAACACTTCGAAGACTCAAAGTTCAGTCATTCATCAGTGGACCACTCCCAGCAAGGGGAACAAATATGTTTTCACGGTTGCTTGGGCTGAACACATGGCTACAAAGATCTTGTAATATAAAAGGAGTGAATTTCATTGACAACTTCAATCTTTTCTGGGGCCATAGACAATTGTTTAAACCGGATGGCCTCCACCCAAACAAACTTGGTGCTAGAGTGTTTAAGGACAATATCTACTTTTCCCTCCGTCATCCTTCAGCAGAGTGTGTCAATCCTTTCAGCACACACACACCGGGTCCGAGTCATCATGTGGTTGATATATCCCACAAGGACACTGATAACACCACACAGCCAAAACAAGCACTGCTCATGGACACTATCCCGACTGAGCCCTGCCCACAGACTTCCTCACAGACTGACTGTGATGTATCAAAACAGCTACAAGATTCAGCACCCAGGGATGACTTTCTGGAAAACAGCCAGGGAAGCCAGGACAACATATCACAGCCACCGGAAACACCAGAGACACAGCCCATCTCACCAGACACATTATCACTTTCTCCAGCATCTCCACTTCTGTGCTTCTCACAGAAAATGGAGGAATTGGTGTATGCTGGGACTAAACTCTCTCACTCATTTGCTGCAAGCCCGCATATATCACAAAAAAAACGGCAGGCCCCAAAACCACCAAAGCCTGTGGTCCCTGCTCCTGCGAGAGCTCTTCGACCACTGCCACAATGCCAGGGCCAAAACCCTCTATCTGCTGAAGGTGAACCAAAAACAACTGTTAGCAGCTCTCAGTGATATGTGTCAGGTCCCCGCTATAATAACAGCAACATTCACAAATGCCTACTGAACAAGCGGGAACCCAGTGTGCCTGTAGCTTTCTCTATTTCAGTTTTATCTCGTGATAGAAAGTCTAAGGCCATCTCAAGCCGAAGGGCAAACTCATCTAATCTGCGGCCTATTATGCATCAAACTAAAATTGATGTAAAGACACAAAGCACAGCCATCAAGTTAGCATCTTTAAACATTCGCTCACTAAAAAATAAATCATTTCTAATCAATGACTTTATAACCACAAACAATCTGGATTTTATGTTTGTAAACGAAACATGGCTTGAAGACAGCTGCAATGCAACAGTCCTTAATGAAGCAGCCCCTCTTAACTTCACTTACATGAGTGTCTGCAGGACTGTTAGGAGAGGTGGGGGTGTAGCTGCTATATTTAAAGATGTCTATCAATGCAAGCAAGTGTCATTTGGTCAGTACTTGGCTTTTGAATATCTAGGGATTGTGCTGAAAGGTGCTCCACGCATTCTGTTTATTATTATTTACAGGCCTCCAAAATACTCTCCAGCCTTTGTTGAAGAGGTCACAGAAATGTTATCAATGATTTCCTCAGAGTTTGACTGTTTTGCTATTGCAGGGGATTTTAATATTCACATAGATAATTCAGAAAACAAAACTACAAAAGAAATGATAACGGTTCTAAACACTTTTGACTTGACTCAGCATGTGCATGGACCCACACACAAAGGTGGACACACTCTAGACTTAATCATCAGTAGGGGTCTAAACATTTCATCCATTGTTATTAAGGACATAGCACTATCTGATCACTTCTGTATTTTCTTTGATATTTTGATGTCTGCTACAACTGAATCTAGATCGGTCTCTGTCAGAAGGAGATGCATTGACGAGAACACAAGTGTACTATTTATGGAGGCTATATCTTTAACACCAAGCATTTCTGCAGACTCTGTTGATACTCTCCTTGATTCATTCAACTCAAAAGTTAAGAATGTTATTGATGATATTGCTCCAATAATAATCAGTAAGAAAACAAACAGACAGAAATCAGTTTGGAGAAGATCAACAGCAGTTCAGACTATGAAAAGACAATGCAGAAAAGCAGAGCGGATGTGGCGGAAGACAAAACTTGAAATTCACTATAGCATCTACAAAGACAGCCTTCATGCTTTTAATGTGAAACTAGCCACAGCTAGACAGAATTTCTTCTCAAACCTTATAAACAGTAACTTAAATAACACTCGTACTCTTTTTGCCACTGTTGAGAGACTGACAAACCCCCCAAGTCAGATTCCCAGTGAAATGCTCTCAGACAGCAAATGCAATGAGTTTGCATCCTTCTTTTCTGAGAAGATCATCAATATCAGGAAGGCGATTAGCACATCGTCAAGTAATGCAGAGGTCAGACAGATTAGGCCACAATATAAAAAAGATACTATGTCGATTTTTGAAGCAATTGATAGCAAAATTCTGGAAGACATAGTGCAGCACCTAAAATCGTCAACTTGCTATCTTGACACACTTCCCACATCTTTTTTCAAAAATGTGTTTAACTGCTTAGAAGCAGATCTTTTAGAAGTGGTGAACGCCTCACCTCTTTCTGGGACATTTCCAAACTCCTTAAAAAATGCAGTTGTTAAGCCCCTCCTGAAAAAGAGCAATCTTGATAACACCATTTTGAGCAATTTTTGACCAATATCTAATCTTCCTTTTATAGGTAAAATTATAGAAAAGGTCGTTTTTAATCAGCTGAACAAATACTTAAACTCAAATGGATACCTGGACAATTTTCAATCTGGTTTTCGACCGCATCACAGCACAGAGACAGCACTCATTAAGATAATAAATGATATTCGCTTAAATTGTGACTCTGGCAAAATATCGGTGCTGGTATTGCTAGATCTCAGTGCTGCGTTTGACACTGTCGATCATAACATACTACTAGAGAGACTGGAAAACTGGGTCGGGCTTTCTGGGATGGTACTCAAATGGTTCAGGTCATACTTAGAAGGGAGAGGTTATTATGTGAGTCTAGGAGAGCATAAGTCTAAGTGGACGTCCATGACATGCGGAGTCCCACAAGGGTCAATTCTTGCACCGCTCTTGTTTAGCCTGTATATGCTTCCCCTAAGTCAAATAATGAGAAAGAACCAAATTGCCTATCACAGCTATGCTGATGATACCCAGATTTACCTAGCCTTATCTCCAAATGACTACACCCCAATTGACTCCCTCTGCCAATGCATTGATGAAATTAATAGTTGGATGTGCCAGAACTTTCTTCAGTTAAACAAGGAAAAAACTGAAGTCATTGCATTTGGAAACAAAGATGAAGTGTTCAAGGTGAATGCATACCTTAACTCTAGGGGTCAAACAACTAAAAATCAAGTCAGAAACCTTGGTGTGATTCTGGAGACAGACCTTAGTTTCAGTAGTCATGTCAAAGCAGTAACTAAATCAGCATACTATCATTTAAAAAACATTGCAAGAATTAGATCTTTTGTTTCCAGCCAAGACTTGGAGAAACTTGTTCATGCCTTCATCACCAGCAGGGTGGACTATTGTAATGGGCTCCTCACCGGCCTTCCCAAAAATACCATTAGACAGCTGCAGCTCATCCAGAATGCTGCTGCTAGGATTCTGACTAGAACCAGAAAATCTGAGCATATCACACCAGTCCTCAGGTCCTTACACTGGCTTCCAGTTACATTTAGGATTGATTTTAAAGTACTTTTACTCGTATATAAGTCACTAAATGACCTAGGACTGAAATATATTGCATATATGCTCACTGAATATAAACCTAACAGAGCACTCAGATCATTAGGATCGAGTCAGCTAGAAATACCAAGGGTTCACACAAAACAAGGGGAGTCCTCCTTTAGTTACTATGCCGCCCGCAGTTGGATTCAGCTTCCAGAAGAGATCAGATGTGCTAAAACACTGGTCACATTTAAATCTAGACTTAAAACTCATCTGTTTAGCTGTGCATTTATTGAATGAGCACTGTGCAATGTCCGAACTGATTGCAATATATATTTTCACTGTTTTTTTTATTTAATTTTACGTAAAATCATTTTCTAACTGTTTTAAATTCATTTTAAATAAGTACAGTTTTAATAATTTTAAAAGTTTAAAAATTGCTTATTTTATTCTTGTTATTATTTTTCTTCATTACTATTTTACTTTCTTTTATGTAAAGCACTTTGAATTACCATTGTGTACGAAATGTGCTATATAAATAAACTTGCCTTGCCTTGCCTTGTTCCCTCAAAAGGTTAACAGAGAGTACTTGGCGAGGCACTCATTGAGCGGCACAAGTGATTGCTGTATTAATTGCCTCTCTCATTCCTCCACAAGGTCACCCCTGTCCACTGGAAGATAAGACAAAGTAATTCTTCTGTACTACACTAGAGCACAGCACATCACAGAGCCATTCAGCTTGAACCAACGAGAGCAGGGTTGGGGAGGGGTGAGGTTTGGCACAAAGTGGCTTACCTTTCAAGAGGCTTGACATCCGCAACAATACAGACCTCATTAAAAGGTAGGGATATGGCCTCGCTGGCCATTTTAAAACCTCTGGTCAACTACACTGTGACTAATTTGCTATCAGCATCAGTGATGCATCACACAAAACAGCTAAATTAGGCCAGCAGTTTGAAATGCAAAGAGTAAGTGATCATATTTAAGACATATAGGATTCAAAAGAAAAGAAATAATACAGGCTGTTATTGGTATATATTTTATTGAGGATGATTTTCTGATCCATTCGAACTCTCCATATGAGAGACAGTCATGGGTCAGGGCTTCTGGTGGGGAGGTATGTGAATTATCTCTCTCCTCCAGCTTTCTGGAGCTCTTCTCTATGAGGTGAGAAAAGCCTAATTCCCACCTGACAAAGGGACAGATTGGACATGTTATTCGCCCTGCCCCAGATAGTGCTGAATACCATAGAGTCTTGAGACAATGGCAGTCATTACTCATTCCTCCTCTGGACAACCTTGAAGACTTTGCCAGAGTTTTGAGAATGGGGGATGGTGCCCATCTTCATGCGGGTTGTGACTGAGTCTAGCAGTATATATATATAGTATATATATATATATATATATACAGGTCCTTCTCAAAAATTAGCATATTGTGATAAAGTTAATTATTTTCCATAATGTAATGATAAAAATTAAACTTTCATATATTTTAGATTCATTGCACACCAACTGAAATATTTCAGGTCTTTTATTGTTTTAATACTGATGATTTTGGCATACAGCTCATGAAAACCTAAAATGCCTGTCTCAAAAAATTAGCATATTTAATCCGACCAATAAAAGAAAAGTGTTTTCAATACAAAAAAAGTCAACCTTCAAATAATTATGTTCAGTTATGCACTCAATACTTGGTCGGGAATCCTTTTGCAGAAATGAATGCTTCAATGCGACGTGGCATGGAGGCAATCAGTCTGTGGCACTGCTGAGGTGTTATGGATGCCCAGGATGCTTCGATAGCGGCCTTAAGCTCATCCAGAGTGTTGGGTCTCTCAACTTTCTCTTCACAATATCCCACAGATTCTCTATGGGGTTCAGGTCAGGAGAGTTTGCAGGCCAATTGAGCACAGTAATACCATGGTCAGTAAACCATTTACCAGTGGTTTTGGCACTGTGAGCAGGTGCCAGGTCGTGCTGAAAAACGAAATCTTCATCTCCATAAAGCTTTTCAGCAGATGGAAGCATGAAGTGCTCCAAAATCTCCTGAAAGCTAGCTGCATTGACCCTGCCCTTGATAAAACACAGTGGACAAACACCAGCAGCTGACATGGCACCCCAGACCATCACTGACTGTGGGTACTTGACACTGGACTTCAGGTATTTTGGCATTTCCTTCTCCCCAGTCTTCCTCCAGACTCTGGCACCTTGATTTCCGAATGACATGCAAAATTTGTCCAAAAGTCCAGTGCTGCTTCTCTGTAGCCCAGGTCAGGCGCTTCTGCCGCTGTTTCTGGTTCAAAAGTGTCTTGACCTGGGGAATGCGGCACCTGTAGCCCATTTCCTGCACACGCCTGTGCACGGTGGCTCTGGATGTTTCTACCCCAGACTCAGTCCACTGCTTCCGCAGGTCCCCCAAGGTCTGGAATCGGTCCTTCTCCACAATCTTCCTCAGGGTCCGGTCACCTCTTCTCGTTGTGCAGCGTTTTTTGCCACACTTTTTCCTTCCCACAGACTTCCCACTGAGGTGCCTTGATACAGCACTCTGGGAACAGCCTGTTCGTTCAGAAATTTCTTTCTGTGTCTTACCCTCTTGCTTGTGGGTGTCAATGATGGCCTTCTGGTCAGCAGTCTTACCCATGATTGCGGTTTTGAGTAATGAACCAGGCTGGGAGTTTTTAAAAGCCTCAGGAATCTTTTGCAGGTGTTTAGAGTAAATTAGTTGATTCAGATGATTAGGTTAATAGCTCGTTTAGAGAACCTTTTCATGATATGCTAAATTTTTGAGACAGGAATTTTGGGTTTTCATGAGCTGTATGCCAAAATCATCAGTATTAAAACAATAAAAGACCTGAAATATTTCAGTTGGTGTGCAATGAATCTAAAATATATGAAAGTTTAATTTTTGTCATTACATTATGGAAAATAATGAACTTTATCACAATATGCTAATTTTTTGAGAAGGACCTGTATATATATATATATATATATATATATATATATATATATATATATATATATATATATATATATATATACACACATATACATACACAGTATACACAGTATAAGCTATGAATTTATTTCTGCTGACCATTTTTGAAAGTATTATTGACCTCATTTTTTTTATTTTAAATGGTTGATTATACACCTCATGTTGTGTTCCGGTCAGTTTGATCCAGAGAGGATTTTCTTTTTCCTGAAAATGCTGATTTTACTCACACAGGGTATACCAACTTCCTAAAAAAGTTGGTAATTATTATTTTTTTTATTCCCACCTTGTCACATTTGTGTTCCCAGTCAAAACTGACCAGTCTACAAAAAATAGCTGGAACAATTTTTTTTTGGAACTGATTGATTGTAATCCTCACTGATCTGTTTTTGAGTGAATAATGACAAAACTGTCCACAAATAATGTTTTGTTTTATTATTTATTTATTTTTCTTACTCAAAAGTGGACTCTGATGAGCCTCTAGATGCCCCTAAGCGACATCTTTTCTTGTTTAACAAGAGGCTGAATGTCAACAGTTTTCTGTAATATAATTTAGCCCCCAATTTCCGAAACATTAGCCAATTCTGCACTTTTAGTCTGTCAGTGTTATACCAACTACAAAAATCTGACACAGGTGAGAGTAAGATAAATAAAACTTGTGTTTATCTGTCTTTTGCAAACTTGAGTACTAACATTTTTTCCGTCTCTTTAGCCCTGTCTTCCACTTTCCAGCTGTCATTCATTTATATACACAGAGGGACAGATGCCAGCAATCAGCATTTTCCACACACATCTACATTACTTTCAAATTTAAGATGTCTAATAAAATTAGGGTCTGATTTTATTACATTTGTTCCCAGAAAGAGCAATATTTAGGCCACTGTTACCGAGAGTCTCATGCTCTACGATATATTACCATTAGCTATTTGATGTCCCCACTAAATCTTCCATTGAGACATTGATCATGCTTTCAAATGAACAAAGTGCTCTAAAGATTTGATATTACCATTCAACATCACTTTTGACTTACACTGGGTGGAATTCAGTATGAGATTATGCTCCAAGTAGTTCCTTAAACTAGAACATAATAAAATTTTAGCATGTCAGTGTAGTTTAACATGGCAAATAGACAAAGGCAAAATGTTTTGTTAAATTGTCTTAATATTTAATTTCCACTCTTGCTTTGTTTATTCACATGTATAGCCTGTAGCAAAACATTTGGGTGACAGCGGGTTAGTAATGGCTTCAGATTCAAATGCTACATCTGACTGTAGAATGAGTCATTGATACATTTCAACCCAAGCACTTCAGGTTTCCCAGTGGTCCTCTAGATCTGTGAGGAGGGAGAAGTATTTTGTAGGTGAGGGATAAAGTGGAGATTTCTTTTAAGGGATACTCTGAGAATCACTTCAGCCCTCAAACCTCCCTTCTTCATAGCCTTCTTCAAAGGAAGGCCTTGTGGTCCACCACACTTTGGTGAACTAATGCCTCATAGAATATTGAGAAGTTCACATTGGGCAGGTTTGGGAGAAAAGAGAGAAAAGAGCACCTAGCAGCTGCAAAAGAGGCCACCGCTCATGAGTACCCTTCTCAGAACTAAAATGTAACTTACTTTCTATTATTTTATTATTATCTAATTTAATAAAATTGTATTTATTATTTTTTTTGCTGATGTGTTTGTAAAATTACAATTATAAACAAAACACATATATTAAATATATTGTCGTGTATATTAAAATTGATTTAATTTAAGAACGCATAAATTAAAAGTCATTAAATCTTAAAATAATTAAAAATCCTATATAGAAGATTATTTTTATGAGAAATGCAAATACTGTATTAAAAAATAATTTAAAGTTAAATTCCTGTCATTTTTTTGAAGTTATTTATGTGAACAGTCACTGTGAGGTATATACAATTATTGTATTCATATTTTCTATTGTATTTTAATTTAAATAAAATAAATTCCACTTCAGAACATGGTTTATTAATGATTAATGATATTTTTGACCTTCAGCCATCCTATAAAATTTTATTTTTCTATAAAATTCTATTCTATTCTATTCTATTCCTTTCTTCCTCTCATACAACCCCCCTCCTCTTCCTGAAGAGTCCCAGGGGCCTCCTTGATGCTCGGATCCTGTTGTGCTTTTGTCCCGCTGCAGACTCACCTGCTCCAGGCCTGCTGAGCACTGGGTCCCCTGCCTCAGTTTGAGCTCACTGGGACAGCAGATGCCCCTGAACTGTGACATATCTTAACCAAGCTGTGCAAATACATGCTTCATTTGAAACCGTTTATGGACCTCAAGACTGAAAAAATGAACTCATTCTCAAGCTTCCAGAATCAATACCCATCACTCCGGTCAATGTGCCGGCCCATGCGTCACACTAGCCAGACTGATGCTAATTTGACTCACCTGGTACATTTAGTTTGCCATTTTGGAGTCCGATGATCGTTTCGCACAGTGAAATATTTCAAATCAAGCATATGTAAATATTAGAGAAGACAAAAATCTCCAAGTGTTTAAGATGAGCTGAAGTTCAAGGTGAAATTGGAGAGCCAGTTAGCCCAGAAATTTTTTTTACTTGTAGCGAAGGGCTGCAATGTCCTACAAGGCCACGGTCTGTGCTCCTTGTTTGTGCAAGCTGCACTGAGTCACAGTGGGTTGAACAGAGGGTTGTTTTTTCATGCTCTGCCAAGCAGTCCTTTGACATTTAGCTCTGATACATAATTCTGTTTTCTTTTGGGCTTAGACACTCACAAAACACACTACTGAGGTGACGATACTGTACACACGCACACACACACACACATATATATATATATATATATATATATATATATATATATATATATATATATATATATATGTGTGTGTGTGTGTGTGTGTGTGTGTGTGTGATTGCAGAACAACGACAAAAATACTGGTTCAATTCCAGTAAAAAGCAATCAGATCAGTAGTTTTGCATTACCTTGCTGACTCATTCTTTCATAGGCTTATATAAGAATTTTAAATGCAGCTTGTTTAAAAGAAATGTGCGTTCCTGAAGACTTAAAAATAAATAAAAAAAACCTTACTATTTGTCCAGCTTTATTTTCCTTATTTATATAATTTATACAAATATGTTGTACAGTATATTATATCAGTGAGGCACATTTTTTTTTTTACGTTGCATTTAAATTCTGTTTTATGTTGTTATGTGTCTGTATTATGTTTTGAATGAGCTTTTATTTTTATATTTACATTTTTCTTAAAATTTCATTTTTTTATTTTAAATTTTAGTAATTAGGTTATGCATTTTTGTCATTTAGTTTTTGTAAATTTTTTTTACTTTTAACAAACTTCAGTTAGTTGCCAAGGTAACATCTAATTTATTTTTAGGTTTTTAAATATATGTGTGTGTGTGTGTGTGTGTGTGTGTTGAATAATATATAAACAAGCATGTAAATTAAGATATATATATATAGCTGAGAGGGCACTGCACCTTGGACACTGAGCTTCTGCACCTTGATGTCCGTCTTGTTATATTTGCTGATGCTTTTGGCTGTAGACCAGTAGTTGTACAACAGTATAGCCATAAAACAGCAGGGTGCATATTGTACTGCTTTTTTGTCGCACAGGTTTCCATGTCTGCTAACGACAGACAAACTGGAGCAGCACGCAGAGAGGAAGTTTGCGCAGCAGACCTGCAGACAACTTTACATCAGAACAGTCACCCACCAAGATCAAAGTTGCCGACCTGCAGTTCTGTCTGTTTTTACGACACTGTCTTTTTCATAACCTCACACTGAGCAATACATTATAGCAACATTAGGCTGTATTTAAAAGGCAGTAATTTAGTTTGTTGCATGTTGAATTATACTTCACACCTAGAGGTGTGGATGTAGTATCATGCAATAGTTTTTAGTAACTGATGCCACTGCAGATGTTCTGCTCTCAGTAAGCCATAATTAATTGATTCTGTGAATAAATGTGTCTGGTAATAAAACAAGTAGTATTCAGCCGGTCATGTGATCCCAAAATGACAGCCCAGCTGAAGCGACTTTCTCCATGTAAAATAAAATGGCTTTTGGTTTAAAGTTTGACTGAAATTGTCATCTTATGTGAATAGAGAGAGAGAGAGAAAAGATTAAAGATAAAAAAAGATGTAAAATAAAATGGCTTTTGTTAGTTTATCAGTTAGACTAAAATAATTTTATATGAATAAGAAAGAATTAGAAAATGATTCAGTAAAAATAAGAAAATGAAGTTCAATTTAAATATTAAATTAAAATAGTTAAAAATAAACAAATAATACACATTGCCCTTTTTACAAGTTTTGTTTATAAAATTACATTATTATAATATAAAATACAAATTATAAATAAATGCTGCATTTTTATTATACCTGTTATATGCATATTGTATACAATTATTTTATTATCTTTAATTCTGTTTTTATTAAAATAAGATTCCTGTTTAGAAGGTTATTTAGGAGATGTCAACATGAGAGACACAATATATATATATACATACAGTACAGACCAAAAGTTTGGACACACCTTCACAGTCTCCACAGTCACTGGACCTGAACTCAATCGAGATGGTTAAGGGGTGAGCTGGACCGCAGACAGAAGGCAAAAGGGCCAACAAGTGCTAAGCATCTCTCAGGGGACTCCTTCAAGACTGTTGGAAGACCATTTCAGGTGACTACCTCTTGAAGCTCATCAAGAGAATGCCAAGAGTGTGCAAAGCAGTAATCAAAGCAAAAGGTGGCTACTTTGAAGAACCTAGAATATGACATATTTTCAGTTGTTTCACACTTTTTTGTTATGTATATAATTCCATATATAATTCCACATGTGTTAATTCATAGTTTTGATGCCTTCAGTGTGAATCTACAATTTTCATAGTCATGAAAATAAAGAAAACTCTTTGAATGAGAAGGTGTGTCCAAACTTTTGGTCTGTACTGTATATACATACACACACACACACACTCACATTCTATTACACAGGTTTGAATTAATGAACTATTTTGAAGGTGTTTAGAAAAAAAACATTTTTACATAAAAAATATCTGATAAATAGATTTTTTACATAGGTAAAATATAATACAATTCCTGTTCAGAGGGTTATTTTGAAGGTGTTTATGAGAAACGTCTTGTCAAAAAGAGCATTAGTGAACAGAACATCACTGAACTCTATAAGCTCATGAGCGGCGTTTCTAACACATATTATCTCTAATATTCACTGTATGTATGGCAGGTTCATTATCAAAACCACTTACAGTAATCTCATCCATCTTTTAATTTTTTCTCCGCTTCTTAATTTTTTCCCTTCTCGCTCTCTCTCTTTCTTTAGACTGTTTTTTGATTAAATAAAAAGCCGAAGGGATGGATATGGCTGTTAATTGCACGGGGCTGATGTGAGAGCTGAATCAACACAGAAGAGAGGTCATTAAACCCAGCCGGTCCCCTCCGCTCCGTTTGTCTGACTGTGCTCCGAGCTGCTCTCCCCTCATCTGTTGTGCAAATTCTGCCTTTAATTTAACTTTGCAGTGTTGGGTTGCTCCAGTCCACCAGAAATAATCTTCCCCCATCATCTTCAAACCACTGTTATCCCCTGTTCTTATTGTGCAGTCACGTAGCCCCATTGTCCAACTACCAAACTTCAATTAAAAGAGGACGAATATATCTGGGCATTCATCAACTGATTCATTATTCTGCAATCCGTCTTATCCGTCTCAAAAAAAAATCCATCTTATTATCATCTTTGATTACACTTAAATGTTTATGAGATGCCTGTTGGCATTATCAGAGAAAAATGTGTAGGATTGACCACACGAAGATGGTTGGAAGATCTCGTATTTCTGCTGACGGTAAAGCCTCGGCTGCAGAAGCACTCTTATTGTTTGCCAGGACTAAAGGGAAGCATTGTGCTCAACAAACATGTGTTTCTGATGAACGCATCAGTACAGCGCAGGACTGCTGTGCCATAACACAGAACTTCAGAGACAAAGTGAGAGTTACAGAACTGTGAAGGGAGGGGAGAAAGAGCGAGAAAACCATGTTGCAAAAGCTTATGATTTATACAGTACTGCAAATTGATTTACCGAGGTCATTAGAAAGGAAAGTAAGTTCTGAATGAGAACAAAACATTTTCAGAAAAAATATTCTCCTACAAATAATGTACTGTGGAGATGCATGGGGAATTATTTTATTTTAAAATACCATGGTAAAAGTATACCATGAATACTTTAGAATACCATGGTAAAAAAAAAAAAAACATGCATAAGTACATTTTGGTAGAAATCACTTATTTTTAGAATAGAGAACACTGGAACTTTGTTTTAATAGTAAGTGATGTCACTTTCCAAATATCCAGACATCCACTTAATGGTTTCATCATAAGCCAGTTTACCTGTTATTGGAAGTAAATTGAACACAAGTGCAGAAGTGATTCCATAAGGAACCATTTCAGTCATTCAACCATTTCAGTTCATGCTATGTTCAAGTTTCATTGTGCAAGTTAAACAAATCCAGACCCAATCAAATCCATAACCGTCTGCCAGGCTGCACTGGCCACAATAAAATACACATTTCAATCTTATTTTAAATCATTTCTTGTAATAAGCTCCATTGTGTGCAAAGTAATTCTAAGCACACTTCTGTGGTTTATCCTGCTGCACCTGCACATACAGCAGTGATTTCCTGACTGCTTCAGTTTTGTTGAAAATACACATAGCACACTCATGCTTATCTTTACATTGTTTGCTCTAATTATTGTCTGCATGGCCGTTGAATATGCTTGTTTGACAGAATAAAAAAAGCTTTTTGTTTTTTGTTTGTTTTTGTTGCAGATTTATTTCTTAAATTATGAGACAAAATATTACAGGATCAGAAAAGAAAGCCTATTGAATTTAGAGAGAAGGCATAAAATATTAGTACTTAATAAACTATTTAAAATATTAGACTATATCTTACAATTGATTAAATATATTGTTTACAAATAAAATGTATTAAATAACAAAAACATGATGTGACCTTTTAAGAAAATATACCTTTAGTTTTTTTTTGTAATTTTGTAAATTTTGCCTTTTGTATCATTCCACATTTTGGAATCATTGCCTGATTTGATTGATCTTTCCTGTTTAGTGAGTGCAGCACATGCTGTTATGACTGTGCATTTGTGTGTGTGTTTGCTGTTGTGTGCAGAATCTAATAAGTGCATTTGAGCTAAAGAGTGTGCTTGAGAAGTTTCTTCAAGACAGAGTGAGTGGAGTGTGTGAGCCAGCTCTTCTACTGTGGGAGGACAAGATGTTGCACTGTAGAGAGAGCAACTGGCTCTGGTCCCAAATATCTTGTGACTCACGAGGCCTCTTCAGCAATGATTTCTCTGCTGTGTGTGTGTGTGTGTGTGTGTGTGTGTGTGTGTGTGTGTGTGTGTGTGTGTGTGTGTGTGTGTGTGTGTGTGTGTGTGTGTGTGCGTGCATGCGTGTGTGTGTGTGTGTGTGTGTGTGTGTGTGGTGTGTGTGTGTGTGTGTGTGTGAGCGTGTGTGTGAGCGTGTGTGTGGGTGGGTGGGTGGTATGTGTGACTGTGGTTGTGCATGTACAGTACATGTGCATGGATCCCCCAAAATGATCATAAAACCACGGACCGTGCTTAACCTTTGGTATTAGTGAAATCCAAACAGAGAGATGTGCTCCAATGAGAGCCATCCACATTAAGAAAAACCAAAAGAACCTGGCCAATATATTATATTACACTCTGAATATACCCACTCTCTCCTCAAAATGTTTATTCTAGTCTCTCAGACATACGTTTGCAATTGGTTTGATTAGCGAGGCCGGATGCATTAAGTAAAACCAATAATTGCTCTGTTTGATCCAGTTTGGTTTGGATAAACCATGCAAGTAATAAGGAGACCATTGTTTGAAAGGCCTAAAGTGTTTCAGTGTCCACTAAACACTTCTCAAACACTCTGAACTAGGACTGCATGATGAATCAAAACAAAACTGAAATCATGTTACAGTGTAGTGCTATTGTGAAGCTTTCACTTTATATATATGTGCTGTGTGTTTCAGAGTGAAGAGCAGCACTGTGTTCATTTACATATGAACAGCTCATGATAAATATTAAGATTGTAATTTGTAAAGTAAGTTTTTTTCTTTATTCACACACACACACACACACACACACACACACACACACACATATCATTTCACAGAATTTTTTTTATAATGGTAATACTTAATTTAATATTTTTATTCAGTAATATTACAAATAGCTTTTTAAAATTGCAATCACATTTTTTTTTTTTAATCCCAGTTCCAGATTTTGTGCTCTGAACTCTTGCGAAATGTGGAAAGCATGCCAGCTATCCCTTTATTATGACTTCTTTAAAGTCACCAAGGGGTTTTTACTCTCCAAAAACAGTCACACTAGCAGCATGAACTGGACTACTTGTAAAAGCAATCTAAATATGGCCGCCGTTGCCCTCTGTTGACCCCTGCATTAATAAAACAGACACTATGTCTTCTATTTGGCATCTTTGTGACTTCTGGAAGGAAAGAGAAGCTGTATTTTCTCTGCGCTGGAGGCCAGAGGCATTTTTCACATCAGGGTAATTAATGATTTTCAATAGCCACTTGTCCTCTATTGCTGAATTGTGAGAATATCTGGACGGGATTTGTGCAGAATATGAATATATTCGTGAAAAAATGAGAAACTGTACAGATGCATTGTGTGTGTGAAGACACTGGAGATCTCAAAACAGATGCAGATGTTGGAGAATGCGTTAAACCTCTCCCCTTGCCTGGATTGATCCTCTGTTTCATCCAAACATATAAGAGACCAGAACTGCTCTGACCGCCAGGTTAAAACGTGAACTTCCTATGATGTGTGTGGTTAAGACTCAACCAGAGACTTATAAGAGAGAGAAAAACGGAAGGAGAGAGAGAGGTAAAAGTCAAAGTGAACAAGAGATGTAACAGAGAAGGCCTTATCACACATTGCACTGTTGCTTTGAACAGACATTCTTCTTCAACGACTTTGGCAGCCCTTTAAGACCATATTAAACCACACTGTTTTCTGTTGCCTATGCCTCACAGAGCTTTCTTGGGCAACAGAAAAAAGGTCGGAGCCGATGCCTGTCCAAGCACCAGTCTTTAACACACCACTTCACACAGCTAATTGCAAAATAAGATGAAAATATGTGGATTACATGTAACAAATGCTAACAAGATGCCAGTGTAGATGATTGGATGTAAGCAAATAAATTAGATGTTTAGAAAACTGATGTATTTCCCAGCATCAAAGGACTTTTTTGACTTCAAGGCCTTTATTTCGTTAAAGACAATATTTAAAGGCCGCCTATATAATTTAATGTAGTTCTGGTACTTGTGTTGTAATTAAAAGAAGGTAAAAAAAATATTATGTCAGTTTAATTTTTTATATATTTATTTATTTATTTATTTGCATTTTAATTAATATAAAAAATAAGTTTCAAATAATTTAAATAATGTAAACCATCGCATTGAATAAATTTTAGAGGTTGACCTCTGATGCCAGTCAATTGGATTCCTTGCTATTAAAAAAAATATATATATATATATAATATTAAATAACACCACCACCACAAATAACAGTGATAGATTTATTTTATCCTGTTATTTTATTTCTTTACTGTACAATCTTGTACAGTTACAAAAGTATCCTGTCTACCTCCAGTTTTATTGCAAGCAAGAATAGAGATTTGACATTAAAATGTAAACAATTCAAATCAATGCACTGCTTTTCACCATCGTTCTGTGAGATGATTATGTACGGGTTATGATTTCGATTATGGGCTGTTGATACTCAAGACTACATACAGTATGCGCTGCTCTAAATTAAGACAGTAATGAAACCTGTTTTTTGAAAGGATAAAATAATACTGCTAACACTAGACATTTAAAAACAAACAAAAAAAAAAACCATAGCTAGATAAATACATTTAGATTCACACAACTTATTTAAATGGAAAGTTTTGGAATTACAAGACATATTTCAAACTGGAAAAAATTACGGAAGGAATTCACAACTGCTTACAGTATAATATTCCATTATGTAAGAAGATTGTTTGATGAAATGAAAATGATAGAAAGAGTTAAAATAAAAACATCACATGACCAAATGTAGTGACTAACATGATTCTTTTCACGTTTATATACAATCTATGATACAACTGTAGTATGGCACCATATATTAAATACAGGTCTTTTTCCCACTCTCATACATCGATGAGTTTCACACTCACAGTTTATGGCTTTTGTCATCCTCAAAGGACTACACCAGTGTACTACAGTAAGTGTGTGTACAGAGAGGCGATATTTGGGAATAATGTTATAAAATAGCAGTAGTGTTGATTGTGTATATGATCTTTGGATACATCTTTCTTGAGAACTGAGCGTTGGAATGTTTTTAGGATTCTGTATTGTTTTCGACAACAGATCTGAGCTGCAATTCAAGCTCTTTCATGGTGTGCATTATTGTGGAATTCTTAAACCACTGGATGGCTGTGGATTGTGTATTTATCAAAAGTTTGGCACCAACAAAATTTCTAATAACTAGCAAACACTGACATTTACAAACCTTTTTTTGGCTTTTCTCAGTGGCCTCATGAGTCTATTGGATGTTTTTGTATTCAGCATCATGCCAATGTAGACTCAACAAAACATTTTAAGCAGAAACCAGTCCAGAAAGAGTTTAATATGTATAAAGTCTATTGCAGAATATCATCACTGGTGTACGATGTCCTAGCCTGGTGTACGATGTCCTAGCCCTTTTCCTAGCAAGACAGTTCAAAAGGAAGCTACTAGACTGTAACTCACAACTCCAACTAGGTTTGCGCATGCTCCAGATCATCAGATGTCCTTCTTTGCTTGTTTCTTCTCAAGTCCCAAATCAGTGAAAGAGGCAGCACCCCCTATCGGAATCTCAGGAGGAAAAACACAGCCCACAGCACTCCATGCAGATCTCCAGACAGTCTGCAGACTCGCAGCACGCGTCGATGATGCCACAGTCCATGTCACAGGGCAGGTCACAGTCGCCACATTCCTCTGAAGCACAGCAGCAGCAGAAGCACGAGTCGTCTGATGCGCAGGAGCCGCATGTGGCGCAGTCCAGCACAATGTTACACAGTGTGAGGAACTCACAGAACAGACAGGCCAGGATGCAGTGGACACAGCAATCTGGACGCAGCACAGAAAGTCAGTCACAACAGAAATCTCATTGGCTAGTGATGGTTATCTGCGTCAATCAAACTTCCTCCAAATGAAAGAAAAATTGTACAAACAATTATGGTTATTGTGCAGTGAGGTCTGACTCACCATCCTGGGCCTCTGTGGGGATCTGGGAGCTGTTGGATTTGGAGCTACCTTTGCTCCTCTTGCTGCTCTGACTGTTGATGGATGGGTTCGACTGCAGTTTCTTGGGGTTTTTATGGGCTGTGGATGAAGATGAGGAAGATGACGAGGCGGCTCGTGAAAAGGTTCCATTTCTAACCCCATTGCTATGTGGCTTGCTGTCTCTCCTCTGCAGTGCTCCTGTTTCAGTCGAGTTAGATAGTGAGGGGTGTATTGGCGAAAACCGTGCCTGGGGTTGATCTGAGAGAGGGAGAAAGAGAGAGAACAAAAAGATGAGCAGGGTTATAGCTGGGTTTTATAACAGCTTTTCTGCTGCTGTGTAATTATTCTCCTTTTGCAGCCTAAGGATGTGTAAAAGGAAAACAGCAGCTGCATTTTTGTGGCTAGAAGACTTAGTTAGCATCTTGTTCCTTAAATGGAATTAACTGTTTCCTCACATGGTCCAATCATCTTTCAAAAAAGGGCCTGAGGCAGATTCTTGTGTAATACCCAAGAACTTTACTTAAAGATCCCACTGTAGAGAAGGTTCTCTTACGAGAGCTCTCTCGTACTGCGTCTTAGCTAAGACGCTACGGGAAAAGTCTCTTTTCACGAAATATTGAAGCAAAAAAATTATCCTTAATTTTGTATTTTTGTAAAGAGCATTTGCAGCAGTACACAGCCATAGGCTTCGCGCCCTTCTTGCCACTTCCCGCCGAAACGGGTGTGGCCCAACCTATAAAAGGAGCTTGAAAAGGCTGACTCACCTGATTTTTCATCTCTTCAGCGAAGCTCACGCATCGCTGGATCACGGAGGAAGCAAGCGCCGTCTGAGGAAGCACATAAGCAGGACGAGCCATTCTGAAGCTGCTGGCATCGCCGCCTTCCACTGCCGTTCCTGCTGCGCTATCCGGCGCCTATATCCTTTCAATTCTGTTATATCCAAGCTGTTCTTTATGTGTGTGTGTGTGTGTTCGCCCTGCGACACACACTCGTAAAAGAGCTCGCGTCTTTTTTAAGATGTCTTCCTGCGGCTCGTCAGAGCCCCTCTCAGTGAGGGAGACCGGTACGTCATCTGTGTCTCCTGCCTGGGTGAAGATCATGCAGCGCTCGCGCTCGCTGACGGCGGATGCACCCACTGCGAGCTGTTGCCATGGTGACTCTGAGGACTCGCCTGGCCTTTTTCTCTGAGCCTGCATTCTCCGCTGCGCTGAGGCGCCGTAAAAGCATCGCTTCCAGCGGATTCCGGAACCGTCTTCAGCTCAACCGAGCTCGCCGGTTCGCCCTGCTTCACCGCCCCCCCCTGCATCGCTTCCCGGTGGGCAGCGCCCGCTGTTTGCCGGCGCGTCGTCCGAGGAAGTCGATCTCAGGGCCGCGTCGGGGGAAGAGGACACGCGCTCTCTGCTAGCTTTGGGCAGTGAGGGCTGGGCGAGCTCCGAGGATCTCGCGCCTTCTGCTCAGAAGCCCAGCAGACGAGCTGACATCGAGAAGGAGCCGGGGCGAATGCTCGTGTTGGCCGCGATGAGTCTCGGCCGCGAGTGGTTTGCACCAGCGCCCCCCCTCTCGTTCCCGGCTGGATGGTATTTCCCTTTCGGATGAGCCCGCCTCATTTCTTCCTGAGCTTCACGAAGAGGTGGCGAAGGCTTGGAACGCTCCATATTCAGCGCGAACTCGTTCGTCTGTCTCACTAGCATTCTCCACACTGATGATGCTAAAAACAGGAACTACCACTCACTTCCGCCGGTGGAACAGGTGATAGCGACGCATCTTTGTCCGCCCTCTGCTGGACGCCGGCAAAAGCGGTGTTGCCATCTAAAGCCTGCTGTGTGACGCTGCGTCGGCACTACTAACGATGGCTGCTTCATCGAAGCGCAGGTGTACGAGCTCCGCTGTGGCCGAGCTCTCACCCAAGCGCGCCGCTGTTTCAGTTCCAGGAATTGTGACTGTCTCAGCGTTTTCTGCAATGCGCAAGCCTGCACAGTTGCCCGCTTGCCTGCATACAAAAGCCGTTATCACAACAGCTTCAGCAACGCAGCTCGAGACCCCCGTTCTCGCTCTACCGGCCGTCGCCCCGCGCCGCGGGGACCGCGGCAGAGGATTACGGTGAGGCCGGGAGCCCCGAAGCCATCCTAGGAAAGCCATCTATGCATGCTGCATGACGCTGCGTCGGCACTACACACGATAGTGCTGCTTCATCGAAGCGCCGGTGTACGAGTTCCGCTGTGGCCGGGCTCTCACCTAAGCGCGCCGATGTTTCAGTTCCAGAGATTGTGATGGGCACTCCTCAGTGCCCATCTCCACATGTAAGCACAGCCCTGCACACAGGGCTCGCGCACATAAGATCGACACAGATCGGTCGAGCGCGCCGCATAGTAAACGTGCCCACTCCCCAGTGCCCACATACACTATGTCACATACGGCGCGTGGCTTCTGTAAAAACGAGGCCTGTGCACGTACGTTCTGCACAGGCAGACAGCGAGTTGAAAGTGGTAAATGTGCACATATGCAGCCCACAGTTACTCACAGACATATCGAGTCCCACGGGACCTGCTCAGCCTTCCCCCAGTCGGTTAAGCGCCGGGACAGGGTCGAGGAGGAGCGATCTGCCCGCTGTGATCAGCGCGCTCCCCGCCTCAAATGCGCAGCACACCCGAGCGCCGCCGTTGCCCGGTCAACAGAGCGCGCTTCGCATCCAGCCCTTAGCCATTCATGCAGATGCAGCGCTTCCAGGGGTTTCGGATTGGGTGCTAGGCATTATAAAGAGAGGCTACTCGCTACAGTTTTTTTGACGCCCTCCGCGCTTTTCAGCGCGCGTCGAAACTACGGTCAAAACAGAAGTAGCACACATACTTCGGGCCGAAATATCAAAACTGTTGAGCAAAGGGGCTGTAGAGCCTGTGTCTCAAGCTCAAAGTGAGGGGGGGCTGTACAGCAGATACTTTCTGGTGCCCAAGAGAAGGGGGTCTCAGGCCCATACTGGATCTAAGACAGCTGAACAAGGCATTGATGAAACGCAGTTTCTAAATGCTTACGACCAGGAAACTCCTCGCGCAGATTCGCAGAGGGGACTGGTTCATGTCAATAGATCTGAGGGACGCGTATTTTCAAATACAGATTGCGTCAAACCACAGGCGATATTTGAGATTCGCCTTCGATGGCCAGGCATACCAGTTTACAGTCCTCCGTGGCTCCTCGTACGTTTACGAGGTGCATGGATGCAGCGCTCGCTCCTCTCAGACTCAGAGACATGCGAGTGCTGGATTATTTGGATGACTGGCTGGTTCTGGCCCGATCACGAGCGGAGCTCGTGGACCACAGGGCCGTTTTACTCGATCACCTCGAGAAGCTCGGCCTCAGTGTCAATTGGGCGAAGAGTTCGCTGAACCCCAGTTAGACGATTCTGTTTCTGGGTATAGTTCTGAACTCGTGTTCCATGATGGCGCGGCTGTCACCACAGCGCGTGATGGGCATTCAGCGCGCAGCGAGTTCTTTCCGCTGCGGCGCGACCGTGTTGCTCAAACACTGTCAGAAGATGCTGGGCCTCATGGCCTCAGCATCTCCGGCTCTGCAGCTGGGCCTGCTCCGCATGCACCCCCTGCAGTTCTGGCTGAAGACGCGGGTGCCGCGCAGAGCGTGGGCGTCTGGCCGGCTGCATCTCAAGGTCAATCAGAGCTGTGTCACAGCACTGGCACCTTGGACAGCGAACGGTTGGTACCGATCAGGTGTAAGCCTGGGGACTTCCCCGAATGCGAAGATGGTGTCGACGGACGCCTCCACTTCGGGATGGGGAGCGCTGCTCGAGGGCAGACCATCCTTTGGCCTATGGTCAGAACGGGAAAAGCTCCATCATATCAACTGTCTGGAAATGCTGGCAGTGGAGAACGCGCTGATGCGCTTTTGTCCCCAAATCAAGGATCACCACGTCTTAGTCCGTTCGGGCAACATGTCTGTGGTGTCCTACATAAATCACCAGGGAGGTCTCGGGTCCTGAAACCTGTACAGGCTAGCGGAACGCCTCCTGGTTTGGGCTCAGCGCGACATGCGTTCGCTGAGGGCAGTGCATGTGCCTGGGCTACAGAATCTGGGTCCAGACAGGCTGTCCAGAGGCAATGTTCCAATGGTCTCTACACCCGAAAACAGTCCGGCTGTTGTGGGAGAGATTTGGCAGGGCGGAGGTGGACCTCTTCGCGTCCCACGAAAACGCTCACTGTTTTCGTTCTTTTCCAAGAACAAAAGTGCGCTGTCACGGGAATGGCCGTGCTGCCCGCTTTATGCTCTCCCTCCCGTCTCCCTCCTTCCGCAGGTGATAGAACGGGTGAGAGAAACGAGATGTTCAATACTGCTTGTAGCACCTCTTTTGAGGAACCAACCATGGTTCCCAGATTTGATGCAGTTAGCAGATGTCGCCCCGTGGCCAGTACCATTGAGGAGGGACCTCCTCTCGCAGGCCAGGGGCTCGATTTGGCACCCTCAACCGGAGTTGTGGTCCCTCCATGTGTGGGCGCTCAACGATTACCCGCTGATCTCGCAGTGGGAGTGCTGAATACCATCACTCAGGCTAAAGCTCCGTCGACACGACGTCTGTATGCCTCGAAGTGGTCGGTGTTCTCCAGCTGGTGCACAGCTCGAGGATATTCACCCCTTAGTTGTGAGGTGACGGAGGTTCTCTCCTTCCTACAGGAGCTGTTGGATAAGGGCAGAGCCCCATCCACGCTCAAAGTTTATGTGGCGGCCATCGCAGCGTTTTCTGAAACAGCGCTCGGTTAGTCAATAGGAAGGAATGATTTGGTCATCCGGTTCCTCAGAGGAGCTAGGAGGCTGAATCCTCCCAGACCTCCGTCAGTCCCTATGTGGGACCTCGCGGCGGTTTTGGAGGCCATGAAGGGTCCCCCTTTTTGAGCCTATCCAATCGGTTAGCCTTCAGCATCTGTCGTTCAAGACAGTATTCTTGTTGGCTCTCGCTTCGGTGAAGCGTGTGGGTGATTTGCACGCGCTCTCGGTGAGCCAGTCGTGCTTGGAGTTTGGGCCTAATGACTCAAGGGTCATACTCAAACCTAGGTACGGTTATGTGCCGAAATCCCTCAACACGCCGTTTTGGGCTCAGGTTATTGCCCTGTCAACCCTGCCGGTGTCAGGAGAGGATAGAGACTCGAGTCTTCTTTGCCCTGTCAGGGTTTTAAGAGCTTATGTGTCTCGCTCTGCTGCCTTTCGGCAGACGGAGCAGCTGTTTGTCTCGTTCGGTGGACGTTCCAAGGGAATGGCTGTTTCGAGACAGACTCTATCCAGATGGATAGTTGACGCCATAGCATTAGCTTATGCTTCCAGGGGCCATCAGTGCCCGTTGGGCGTCAGAGCACACTCCACAAGAGGCGTCGCCTCGTCGTGGGCGTGGTCTACTGGGATCTCCTTGCAGGATATATGTATGGCGGCAGGTTGGGCCTCGCCGTCTACATTTATCAGGTTCTATAACCTGGAGGTTCCCGCCTTGCAAGAAAGGCTGCTGTCGGTATTGTCGAATCAGGGCCCTGAGGGGAATTCTGAGTTCATGAGCGCTATGCGCTGCCGACTGTTATATGGGCAGTATTGCGTAAGACCCGCATTGCCACATTGGTCAGGCTTGCCTCGGCTGTGTGATGTCATATTGCCGCATCTACGGATGCTGCTAGATATGGGATGGAGGGCTTTTCCCCTTTTCTGTCCTGGACTCTCTGTGAGTCCCTCAGGTGACTGTGCACTGTAAATCCTGGGCGTTGCTTCAGGTTTATTGGTGTGTGATCCCTGCGTGCACGGCGTTTTGCATTGGGTTCCCATAGCGTCTTAGCTAAGACGCAGTACGAGAGAGCTCTCGTAAGAGAACGTACTCGGTTACTAAACGTAACCTCGGTTCTCTCTAGAAGAGCGAACGAGTACTGCGTTCTCTGCCGTGCGCACGATTCACTCTGGTTCGCTTCGGCGATGAAATAAATCAGGTGAGTCAGCCTTTTCGAGCTCCTTTTATAGGTTGGGCCACACCCGTTTCGGCGAGAAGTGGCAAGAAGGGCGTGAAGCGCCCTTATTGGTCTGATGTTGCATCAGCCCGCGCTCGATAGGCTGTGCAGTTGCCGCAGAACAAGCCAATGAGCGAACGAGCCATCTCGCCTATGGCTGTGTACTGCTGCAAATGCGCTTTACAAAAATACAAAATTAAGGATAATTTTTTGCTTCAGTATTTCGTGAAAAGAGACTTTTCCCGTAGCGTCTTAGCTAAGACGCAGTACTCGTTCGCTCTTCTAGAGAGAACCGAGGTTACGTTTAGTAACCGAGTACGTTTTTTGTAATTAGCTCTTACTTGTAATTGTGACCTATGCTGGCAAAAGGAGTCGGAATGAGCAAATTTTCACAAATGAGATTAATATTCTACATTAAAATAACTTATATATATAATTTATATTTATATATAACTTGTTGGAATTGGACAAAAAAAATACTGAGCTACAGCCGTTTGAATGGGATAGAGTCAGCAAAGTCAATTTTGAGAATAATCGAGTTTAAGTTTTCTGAAGGTCCCAAAGCAAAATCACAGAGCAACCTTGCCTATTTTCCTCCAATTCTTTCTTAACAATTACTATATGTGGCCCAGGACCACTAAACCAGTCTTAAGTGTAAGTTTTTCGAAATTGAGATTTATACATCATCTGAAAGCTGAATAAATCAGCTTTCCATTGATGTATGGTTTGTTAGGATCGGACGATATTTGGCCGAACTATTTGAAATACTGGAATCTGAGGGTGCAAAAAAAAAAAAAAAAAACTACTGAGAAAAATCACCTTTGAAGTTGTCCAAATGAATTCTTAGTAAAGCATATTACTAATCAAAAATTAAGTTTTGATACATTTACAGTAGGAAATGTACAATATCTTAATGGAACATGATCTTAACTTAATGTCCTAATCATTTTTGGCATAAAAGAAAAATCGAAAATTTTGACCCATATTTGTTTATTTGGCCATTGCTACAAATATACCTAAGCGACATCAGACTGGTTTTGTGGTCCAGGGTCACATATTACTAATCCCAAAGCTGTCTTTTATTTTATCTTTGTTATTAAAAATAAGATGAAGATTCAAAGAAACTGCAGTTTACTCAAGAGTTGCGAATGATTCTGTCTTTTCTTTTAATGTTTTCTGTAATGCATGGATCTGTTACACATCAGATTTTTCCCCAACCATTAACTAAACATTGATGTAAGACATAAAAGATTGTTTGTGTAAATCTCGCCAAGACATTTCGCAATGTAGGTAGGGAGACTGCTTGCTCTCGGAGAGACGCGTCTTATGCAAATGCTTTGCAAATGTCAGTCAAAGCGATCATTTTGTTTTCATCAGCATGGGTTTGAAAATCATATTTTAATGGTTCAGACTCATGTCATATAGAATTTGCTATGAATAATTATAAAGCTGGAATGCTGCGCTTTGCAATGATATATCCTAAACTTGTGGTGAGAAGCAGCAGCAGTTGTCCAGAAGTGAGCAGAGAAAAAGGTACTCCTCTCAGAAACGTACAAATAAAGATCATTTTAGATGTTGAATTACTATTTGAAGCATTGGGATCACTAGAAGAGTTTTATGAAAACCTCAAATTTGACCAAAACTGACATTTTTCACTTCTTTTGCCTGTAGCTCAACATTAGACTTTTCGCATTCTGACTCATTTTGTCAGCACAGATCACAAATATAACTTGCAAAGTTATAGAAACAGCAGTAATTATTCCTGAATTTTCAGCAGCCTTTACACTAGTCTTACATGATTCTTTAGAAATAATTCTAAAATGTTGATTTAGTGGTCAGAAACATGTATTGTTATCAAAGTTGAAAATAATTATTCTGCTTAACATTTTTGTGGAAACAGTGATAAATTATAGTTATTATAATTTTTCGTTCACACAAACAGCACGTGTCACTTTCGGTCATTTTTAATACAGCTTTGCTGAATAAAAACTATTAATTTATTAAAGAAAAAAATATAGATTATATATAATTTGAATCTTATGAATCCTACTTATCCCAAACTTTTGAACAGTAGTGTACATCTCAACATTTTTTAAATTTACACTTTTAATAGTTTATATTACAGTATTCATAAAATATTCACTTGCATATATTTGTTACTAAACTATTATTAAATTTGTATACACATATACTAATATCTTAGTGATAAATTGTTGTAGCTAAATTTTAAATTAATTGAAAATTGTGAACTTTTTGCTACTTTAAATCAGAGACTATTAAAAAAAACTGTTATAAGTATTAGATCACAAAACTAGTCTAACGAGGCTTAGGAAACTTAATGAGTATATACAAAGCACATTAAAATCACAATGTTGTTTCATTTTATAAATCACCAACAAAGCCAGCAATTCAATGTATCACCCAGTCCAACTTTTTTTCAACAGGTCAACCACAGGAGGAAACAAGAGCAAGACTGATGGAGATTTAAAGTAGGGTTTGTTTCTGGGAAAGAGCCTTCAGTGTTCAGTAGGGACAGGGGTCCTGATGGGAAAAGCGCATGAGTTTACAATATACACTTGATGCTTGCTGGTCAGCAGCGAGCATGGGGTCTAGACTGTGATATGACTAGACACAATGATATGGCTCATGATTTCAGATTCACTCCCTTAGTTACTCATCTAATCATTTTCATCTTTCTCTCCTTTATTTTTGATTGTGTATCGTTTCAGTATGATGGCTTTTCCCCCAATCAGATTCAAAGGACCAAAGAGAAACAGTCCAAAACTAACAGACAAGCAAACAAAGAAACATGAATTAAACCGAGATCAAGAGACTAGAATAGATTTGCAAATCATTGCTTCAGAGTTGCAGGAAGAGTACACAAAAGAACAAACAGCCAACATGAGATCACCACTATGCTTAATTTCCCACAGAGAGCAAATGACAAGACAACATACACAAATCAAGCAAAGGAGCAGAAGCTGCAGGAAACATTTCTGTGTGCCTCGAAAATGAAAATGAAATAAAACCACAGACATCTAGTGGTCCAAACAGTAGGGATTTTATAGTAGAGGATGGTTTTAAAATAACTTCAATAATTAAGCTCTACAGTAAAGAGTGTGAAATATGCTGCCAACTCTCTCTAAAACTTCCGAAATATTTAGTTTTTCTCCATCTGAAACATGCTGTGACATATTCCAAAATGACTTACTGTTTTTGAAGTAATGAGAGATTAATGGGAGCGGAGCATGAACACAAGTTTATTTTTATAGTGCATTTCCCACATGCCGATAGTTCAAAGTTTTGCTTTAAATACATTGGTTTACACTTGTCATTTATGATAAAATATGTTCATACTGAGTGCCACTATAATTTATGTTTGTTTTGTACTTGTACTGATTACAATTCCTGTTCTGTTCTAAAGACTGTTGAATTTAAAGGATTTGTTGTGGAGTGAGAGGAACTAAATGGTTTATAGTGTTTATAATGTTTGTAAACATTTCTTTTCCATTTTTGGCATTTGACATTATTTCTGAATATAATGATGAAATGTGACTTACTGTCAGGTTAAACCTATTTTCTGGAAAATACAGTATCTGCAGACTTTCTGACTTCAGCCACTCTCTCTAAATTGAATGCCTCATAAAAGTCAGAAAAGAATTTCAGGTCTAATTAAAAATAAATGCTTAGTTTCAGGCACTGATTAAACAAATACTCAATCAAGCTCTCGAATCTGGACACCGTATGGTGGACAACTGTTAGAAAAGCGGACCACAATCCATACAGGCTGCCATCGAAAACAAAAGAGTGTGTACAATGATACGCTGTGGTGCAGCCAGATCAGGGCAATGAAAACAGAAGGAGAGGCATATCAGATAAGTTATAATTACAACGTCATTCTTTTTGTGCACTGGGTGTAAGGATGAGGCCAAACATTTTCGGTTTTGAAGTTCAGACACAGTCTCCCTATGAGTTTACAACCTACAAATGTTCTAGTGTTCCTCCACAAACTGCTCGTGGAGTTGACATTGGCAAGCAGTCTACAGCACTTCATATATTTTACTCTTGAGCACCGCAAAAGACTAATTATTCTGGAAAAAAGAAAAACTATGTGAAATGCAGACCTTCAGAGCCAAAGGAAATAAACCCCTTAAAACACAGAAAGGCTAAATGGACCTTTTATGTGACATTTTTTGTTATATTTTTTTGTGAATGATGATAGTATTTAATCCCATCTTATTGCTGCACTAAACATTTTCTTGACCTTAACGCACAATTTAGGTCAAATAAGAAACGACTGAAGGGAATATTAAGCGAGCCAAAGTTCATAGGAATAAGTCTGGTGCCCATGCAGAGGCATGTGGACTCAACAGAGCCCAGGAAAAACATACACAAACACAACTCGTTCTATTCACAGAGTCTGTTGGTTGATGGTTGAAGGTCTAAAAGACAGAACTGGCAATCAGCTACATTAGATAATGGCTGAGTGGACACATGCCCACAGTGTGCTGCTGTTGGAGACTGGCCAAGGTCAGACTGCAAGCAAATTCACTCCGATTGGACATTTTGCCATTTCAAACTTTACTCCAGATGTTCAGTTTGTTATAAAAAGATAACTTTATATAAAGTGCATTAAATGTCTATGAAAAGACTAAAAAGTAGCATTTCTTCAGAAGCGCGGATAAACATCACCCGTGAGTCTATAAGTTCCATGTTAGATTGGTGGGGTATTTATAATGAACTTCTACCCCGCTGTTTGCCAGGCTTTATTGTGTATGATCTTGAGCTTGCCAGCCCTAGATTGAAGTATCAGCCCTTCAGAATAAGTTACAGTTCACCATAGAGTCACATCTTACATTTGAAGCTTTGTGATTCTTTCACACACAGAGACAAAGACAGTAAAACTACAATACATAATCTACATCACCACCAGCTGCTGAGAGGTTCACAATATTAAATCATTGCCTAATGGTTACAGAGTTGGTGTCATAACCCAAAGGTTGCAGGTTTGACTCTTGTACCAACAAGGATTGTAGGTGGGTGGAGTGAATGTACAGTGCTTTCTCTCACCTTCAATAGCATGACTGAGGTGCCCTTGAGCAAGGCACCAAACTCTCAAATGCTCCCCGGGCGCCACAGCAAAAAAATGGCTGCCCACAGTTCCGGGTGTGTGTTCACGGTGTGTGTGTTAACTGCTGTGTGTGCGCACTCTGGATGGGATAAATGCAGAGGACTAATTCAGAGTATGGGTCACCATACTTGCCCACATCACATCACTTTATGACAAAAAAGTGTCTTAGAAAATTTTAATCAATATATTGATTTCTGTGAGTGAGTAAGCAAGATGATTTTCACATAATTTAGAAAGAAAAATTCTAGGCTACAAGCTACAAGCTAATGTGTTTTATTGCCTTTACATTTTTAGTTTTTCACTAACCACGCATAACATTTTTTTTTTCTCAAAAACACAATCATGTACATACATGCTGCTCACATATTATTATAGCCCAGTTTGTGCTGATTACAGTGAGATTAGACTTTAGCCATTTACAGTATTTTTCGGACTATAAGTCGCACCTGAGTATAAGTCGCATCAGTCCAAAAATACGTAATGATGAGGGGAAAAAACATATATAAGTCGCACTGGACTATAAGTCACATTTATTTAGAACCAAGAACCAAGAGAAAACATTACCGTCTACAGCCGTGAGAGGGCGCTCTATACTGCTCAGTGCTCCTGTAGCCTACAATGAGCAGCATAGAGCGCCCTCTCGCGGCTGTAGACGGTAATGTTTTCTCTTGGTTCATTTCTCTCGGTTCATGTCAAATTAATTTTGATAAATAAGTCGCACCTGACTATAAGTCGCAGGACCAGTCAAGCTATGAAAAAAAGTGCGACTTATAGTCCGGAAAATACGGTAGATGTTTATAAGAAACTGAAAAAAAGCACAAATGTCAGGGCATGACAAAACTTCTCCAGGCCCCAAAAATACCCTTAGACTCCAGAGGGTTAAGATGGTCCTGGCTATTCCAAGCTCTATCATTGCAGTCAGAAGGTGTTGCAATTGAACAGTCCACAAGTCAAGTAAAGCATGCGCATCCATAATAAAATGTCTCACACGGTTACAGGGTGTGAATCATGGTCTCCTGTAGTGAATCCATGCATTTTTGTAAGAAAAATATCCATATTTCAAAGGGAATAAACACTTTCTTTTTTCTCCAACTGGATTCATCTAAAAGAAGAAAGTCATATATATTTAGAATGCCACGAGGGTGAGTAAAACAAAAGCAAATTTTCATTTTTGGGTGAACTAACCCTTTAACACAGAATCCCGGATGTGCATCTCTTTTTTAAAAAAGCTTGCAAATCACATGAATGCTTGCAAAGGAAAATAATTCACACTAAAACTCAAGCGATCATATAACAATGCATAAATAAATGCACTTAAGTGTGAATGTGAAGCAGGTTACTTTATGAAATGAAAGCTCTACTCTTTTGAAAGTGTGGCTCGCTCACTCACACGCAAGGTGGCTCAGTGAAAGGATTTTAAAAAATAAATAAAAAATTTGTTAGCCAATTACACAATGGCTTTTCACATCCAGCCAGAGAAAAATAAAACATTTTCAAGAAAGATTAAAATTTATGTTTAGGCATAACAGAAACTGTTTCACAGAAGCATATTGTTTTCACAGTGAGTCATCCAAACTTGCATTCAGAGTGTCTATTTCAAGGTTAAATAGATAGATTAGTGACTCTCGGAACAGAACTTTATTGAACACTGCTTGAGCTACACCCACAGCATTTCAGACTTTTTTGACCTAAATAAAAGTGCACACGCGGTTAAAGGGTGTAAACATATTTAAAGACCATTTTTTTTGGAAAGTTGGTGGTCAGTAATTGAATCCACAATAAGATAGGGGCATATTTGTGTTATCCTGTGTTTCAGTTTTTGGATGAGGTATTTGACTCGGGATGTTACTTTGTTTGTGTGCATTTGTGTTTAGGGCAGTAAACGCAGCGTCAGTTGGTCTCCTGGGCATCTGCCAGTAAGACAGAAATTTCTACAGAAGCCAGAAATGTATCTGCTGAGAATCAGATTGTAGCACCATGACATGTCTTGTGCTCTTATATTCATAACAAAGCATTTCAAAGCTCTGATACATTGCCATATATGCATTTTACATACTGAACACACAAACCTCGTCATGATTATAGGGAAAGAAGTTTAAGTACATCAATACTGAAAGAGACCGGATGTCTATCTTCTATCAATTCAATCAGTTTTCATTATTTATCATGCACCCACAGAACACCCGAACAAAGGGAGAGATGGACAGAGTGAGAGTGTCAAGAAATGGATGTGAAGCCGATGACAAATGACAGGAAGTAAAGCAAAAGGGAAACAATTCTTCATCTTTAAGAGAGGTTTTACAGCAGTTCTCTCATCTTTAAATTGTCTTCCGCTGCTAAAATAATAGTTCATCGGTGCGTTACTCTGCAGTCTGAAATCATCTGTGGTTGGGGACACTCAGAAAAGGGGTGAATCATCCTCAGGTTGCTTGTGAAAAAAAAAACTTTTAAAAGTATATATCTTCCAAAATCATCCATAAAGCACATGGATCAGCAGCTCTTAGCATCACCCATTTTATCCTTATCTAAAATGCAAAATGCAGGCCAGAGATGTCCCTCAAAACCCGCAGGACCACAGAAGCCAGTGAGTCAGCACTTTTTCATTAATGCAAAATGAAAACACAAACACATGAAGCTGTCAAACATAAATGATTATCTGTTCTTACTGAGAAATGTACAAGACAAAATAATAATAAAATTAAATAATAATAAAAAATAATGTGTAGGACAGATGGTGCAAATAAAAGCACCATATCTTCACACCAGTGAAATGGAAATCCCCTACTTCCTAAACGAGGACGCCTGGTTGTCGGTAAAACTGAAAAGAAAAAGAAAACATCCAAATGTGGCAAGGGATAAATGATACGGCTCTTTGAAAAGCAAAGCCAAATTTTACAGGGTGGCCTCAAACAAAAAATACAGCATACAGTATGTTCGCAAGAGACCAAGTAGTCTTTAATCCAGTTCTGCCTGAGCTCATTTCAATGACAATCTCCAACGATGAAGACTCTAATCAGAGAATTTTAAAGCTGTAATTTAAGTCAGCATGTTTCCCTCTTTCTTTAAGTCATTTATTTCCCCTGATGCAGGCCTCTCTGAACACTGATAATAGATGATGTGATGAGTGAGACACAGGAACAGAGCTTTAAGCCTTGCTTAAGCTGAATAATTCAATAAAAAGGCCAGAATGGGACTTAGAGGCAAGATATGCAACAAACCAAATCTCTGACCAAATTCAATTTTTATCAAGCCATCTCACGGAAGCCGTTTTCCTATACAGTATATGGACCTCCCCAGTCTTCATTTTCCTAAGTGGCATTCTGACAATCATTAGAGTGGTACAGTCACTTAGATCAGTTCAGAGGAAATGCAGTGATAAAATATCTTGAAATGCTCCTGCTAATGAGAGTCTATGAAGGGGATGAGAATGGAGCCCCGCTCATGGCATACAGGAAAAAAAGTAGGCTAAATCGTTCGCACGATTCATTATTACATTCCCACGATTTATAAATTGATGATTTAGCAAATTGAGGGAACGAAATAGTAATCGTGTGCACGTTTTAGTACATAGAGGGAATGAATTAGTAAATTGTGCACATGATTTATTAATTTTTTTCTTGCATGACATGCATAGATGAGTGATTGTACTGATGCGCAAACAAACACAACAGTCTAGACTGCCAGTACTGATTACTGTTATTATGTTATTGTATCACACAGGGTGAGTTTAAAACCAGACGTCCCAGGCAAACAAAATGGCTGTTCAGAAAAGCCATGTATTTAAATTTATCCTAGGGCTCAACATGAGGAGGACCGAGTAGCCCAGGGCCAATGTCAGAGTTTCAGGCCAGTTGACAGAACAATCACTTGCCCTTTAGTTGCCATGTATTGGTTTTGAAACCAAAGAGCACCTCTTATGGAAACAGTCACATAGAAGTTAATTCAATCTTTAGGACCAATTAGTCTCTTACTAAGATTTTCTGCAAGAGTTATATAAATATATTAACCAGACCTTGAAATACTGCATTTTAATAAAAACGTTGGATAGTAATTTCAGAAAACAAAACAAAGTATTAAAGTTTTTACCTTCCCTAAAACAGTGAGCAGTGTATGTGTTTTTTTTTAAAGCAACCAACAAATGGTTTTGTAAAAGGAATCTCCACTAATATGACAAACACAGACTCTGCTAGAAGACCCGAACCCATGTTCTTACTCTCTTTTCTACCTCTTAATCACTCTAGACACAGATTTAAAAAAAAAAAAGTGACTTTTTTTTTTTTACAGCCTTTCTACACTCTCGCAGCCTGTCAAGGGCATCCAGTCTTGACATGCATGCAACATCCATGACATCATTGCCCAGGGCTGAAGCATTTGGACCTGGCTGAATCTTCATACCCCGGTGTACAACAAATATTGCTGATTTATGCACAAAATAAAAACTTGCTGAGTCACTATCAAGAAGCAAAAAATTTACACACATACAAAAAAAACTCTACACTGCAAGCCTCAAAGAACATGTGGATCCATAAAGGATTGCACTCTCCTTATAAAGCAGATGATGCAATAGTGTAACATTTTATGAGTCCAAATAGACACATCTCACTGGCACATCTCACATCTCTCCAAATAAAACCATGCACATCAAGGGAGACTCGTTGGCAGGGAAAAAGTTGAGGTGGAGTTTTTTATAGTATATTTGGAGTATATTTTGTCCTGTTACGTTCTGTGCGTATTTGCATTTCTCTCCTTCTCTTTTTCTCTCTCTATTGTTTTCCTATTTGTTGTCTTGCTCCCAGGTCCTCATGTTTTGGATGAATCACCTGCCAATCATCATTAGGGGGTCCTCTCTCTGCAGCCAATCTAGTGCAGCCCTGTCTCTCTGCATGCCTTACTGAGCAGTTCAGTGTGTCTGCTTGGGTGTTGTGTTGTGTACCCTGTGCTAAGTGATTGCTTGTGATTTTGTGAATCGAGCACTTGACTTTTTACTGTTAAGCTTTATAAGAGTTACTGTTCCTTGATCTGGGGAAAATAGAACCAACCCTTGTATTTCTTGTGTTTTGTATGTACAGTAGAGTAGTTTATATATCGTATCTCATGCGCCAAAGTTTTTTTTTTTTTTTACACATTTTTCTTTTGGGAAATTAGCTTGTGGGAATGGTTTTGTTAATTTGGTGCAGTAAAATAGCTCATACACTGTCAAGTGGCTTTGACTTGTGGTCTCCAAGCACCTGATTTAGCATTATTTTCTAATTGCCTATTGTTCCTTCTACTTCCTCCACTCTTTCCAGCAACAATTATACAACTAAATGTTACGTTCTATCCCCTAGAACTCTAGAGTTTGTAAAATGTCTGTTCAGTTATGCAATCGCAATGCTGGCATTTTTATGGGCATTTTTAAAAATATGCAAGGGACAAAAAGTCAAGAAATGCAGGGTGCATAAACTCCTTTTTATGTTTTCTTGTTACTGACATGGAATGCTGGGTCTTTGTGGAGTCTTAAACACCCCGATGCTCTGGCCAAGCATTTACACAAATCAGACTTTAGAGAATCTCCACTGCACCTCAGTGAGCTCCTTACTGGGAACTTGTAGACCTATTAATGGTGCTAGCGCAGTGGATAAGACACATGTCTTTGGTGTGAGAGACCTGGGTTCGAATCCACTGTGAGACACCAATGTGTCCCTGAGCAAGACACTTAACCCCTAGTTGCTCCAGAGGTGTGCGACCTCTGACATATGTGGCAATTGTAAGTTGCTTTGGATAAAAGTGTCAGCTAAGTGAATAAATGTAAATGTAAAATGAATGTCGTACCATTACACCAAATCTACACATTATGACACACTAAGGTGTGACGGATTTGTGGAAGTAAGCAAACATGAGTTGTGCTTTCAGTTTCATTGCCATACGAGCAGTCAGCATCCACCAGGTTAGTGTGATCACAATCCACATGCCTTCAAGGCAATTTAACAAAAGTGAACAATTTTTCTAAATTAACTGTTGCTAGACTGTGAAGAGACATTGAGATCTTGTTACAAGCTTTTCCACTCTCCAAGTCTCTGCAAGAATTCCAGTCAGAGTACTTGCAACCACCGCAACTAATTTAGTTTTTATTCGGTGCCTCGGTTTCCTGCAAGATAAAGTTTAGCTAGTTGCATGCTCAGATGTACTGTAACGGTCTCCAGGAGGAGGTGAAGGTGAGAGAGGAAATGGCCACAGAGCCCAGCTGTAGACTCCCCAGCACAATTATTCCTGTAAATAAGCAGCAGTAGGTGTCTGGAATGTGTCAGAACGGGCTCAAACTGGACAACCAGAGCACAACCTCACCTACCACACACACAGTGAGGGCCTGTCCTTAGCATACTTATTCTCAGTAAGTTTCACATAACTTGTGACTGTGTGCAAACATGCTCACGGCTGTGACGGCTGTCTCTTTTGGGTCCTTCACAGATCTATTTATTCATCATGTAATAACACTTACAGGAAAGGACAGTCAGCTTTTTTCCCCAGCAATAACAGCTTTGACGACTTCTAAAGAAGCTTGTGTTGAATCATCGGTGGAAATTTTCAAATTGCGTTTAAAATCAAGCCTTTTGAGTTTAAATGCAAATGTGAAATATTTCATAAGATTCCATAAGAGTTCCATAAGATTTAAAAAATAAAATACAAAAAAAACCCTAAAATAATAAAATAATAATAATACATTTTATTCAGCAAAGATCCAAAGAGCTCCAACAAAATTATATTTAATAGAAATGCTGTTCTTTAACATTATCAGTAGTAATAAGGAATGTTTCTTGAGCACCAAATCAGCATTTCATAATGAATTCTAAAGGATCATGTGACACTAAAGACTGGAGTAATGGCAGCTGAAAAAAAAGAAACTTTGCTATCACAGGAATAAATAACACTTTTGAAACGATTTAAAAAAAAAAGCTCTTAAATTGTATATTAATATAATATTAATAATAGTTCACAATATTACTGCTTAATTTGATTATTTGATCAAATAAATGCAGCCTTGGTTAGCATAACAGTTCTTTTAAAACTAGTGTATGTTGCAGTTTGTTGTTCCAACTTGTCATTGACGATTTTTCGGATTTTATAAATTAATTTGAAGTTAATGTTAGTCTTCTGGTGTTATACATTCAGTCATTTTGAATTACCTTGATTTTTGAGATTTTTTCTTTCCTTGTATTACTTTTGAACATATGTATAAACCAAGTTTGTATAAGATGTAAGTGTAGTTTGTGCATCTTTTCTGATTTATGTGACATAAATTTATTTAAAGTGATTTATGTTGACAACATCATGTGTGGTGCACTTGGAATATAATTTTCTTTAACTAGAGGGATAATAAAGAAAAAGGTACATAAATCATTTTGTAGTTACAGGTGCATCTCAATAAATTAGAATGCCATGAAAAAGTTCATTTATTTTAGTAATTCATCTCAAATTGTGAAACTCCTGTATTAAGTTCAGTGCACACAGACTGAAGTAGTTTAAGTCTTTGGTTCTTTTTATTGTGATGATTTTGGCTCACATTTAACAAAAACCCACCAATTCATTATCATTAACAAATTAGAATATTGTGACAATATTGTGACAGTATTTCTGTTGAAATACTGAAATAAATAAACTTTTCCATGGCATTCTAATTTACTGAGATGCACCTGCACTTTTTTAAGTTGACTAGTTAAAAATTGAAAATCGGTCAAATGTTCTGAAAAAAAAGAAGAAAAAAAAGAAGAAAGATTTTATTTTTTTGCCATATCACCCAGCCCTACCCAACACTGTACCTTCATACCATACATAAGCAATGATATGAAATTCAGCATCCCTTAAGAACAAATATGGCTTGGAGAGCAGTAAGAAAGCTGGCGTTGACTGCCAAAAGCACACTGCTATAACTCACCTGGCACTGTTGCCAAGGCAACATCACACCAATAGCGGTTACCTCCAAAAATACCAAATATCTGTTATTAAATAAGGTAAGTGTGGGTCATTTCACACACCTCTTAACCAATTTCAGCTGACATGAGAATCCTCTGTCATTGTCCTGCCAAAGTTAATCTATGTCTGGGTTCTTACAGCAATATTTGTTAAACCCTGCATTTTACAGTTTCTGCTCTACTGTTTTATGAATGTATTTAATACACTGAGCTGTAGATAAAAATGAACACAGCGGAGTGTGTGATTAGTCAATGTGCTTATTATGTGTAGGTAGTTATTTCAGGTTATGGGTGGGTATGCTGTCCCAAAGGGGACTGGTGATGGTGTGACTCAGTAACAGGACATATCTACCCCTTAGTCAGAAGACTTAATCACAGCCTACTGACTAGTACACACCCAGTCTACATCTACACACTACAGACTCCTTAGAACCTGTACACACGTCACTGCTTCATCTCCAGAACATTTGTTGCTCAAGATTTTACTATCATTCAGAGCCCTGCAGTTAGTGCACTTACTCTGAGCTACTGAGATGATGCACTAATATACTGTATGGGTGATGTCAAACCCTGATCCCATTCTCCACACCTATTTCCTGTCCTCTCTAACGTCCTGTAAATATGGCAATACAGAAAGATTTCACTGGCAAACCCAAATTCACTTAGAATTTGGCCTCATTTAGACAGATGTGTGTATAATGACAATACAACAATTTCCGTGATGTTCCTCTTAATGATTTCAAAAACCATCCATACACAAAAAAGATTTCTGCAAATGCATCCCACTTATTAAATTCATCTGAACATAATCTTCAATTCAAGCAAAATTTATGCGTGATGTAATTATGAAAAAAAAACTTGCAATTCTGTAATAAAAAAGAAAAATGTCAGAATTGAGAATTTCAGATTTATTTATTTTTTTGGTCATATTTTATTTATTTATTTATTTTTGACCCCATGGCAGAAACAAGTTTTCATACGAAGCAGTTGCTAATTTTTATTCTGTCTATTAGTCTTAACATTTGAAAACATTTTAATAAATAATGCTTGTACACACGTTGGTGTAGACATAATATTTTTTGTCTTTATGAATCCAACATTTTCCCTCTCTTTTAACATAGGATGAAATACATAGAATCAAGGATCAAATCCTAATCAAACTGTATGTGTATTTTATAAACGAGGCCCCAGATTATTTTATAACAGAGACCTTAATATCTCTGTCCCTCTGGCCAGTGTCATAGGTCCTAATTTCCTCATAATTTCATCTGTTTCCATAAACAATCTGTGAAGGCTGCTGGGTAACAATCCAATTGTTTCATGCTTACATGTTATACTTTTGCCAGGAATGCTAGTGAGGTCCAGTTGGGACAAGCTGTTGTTGTTGTTGCCATTCTCCACGTCTCCTGTCTTTTCCATGGGTGGGGTGTTTGAATTCTGTGCCTTCTGCTCACCGGTTTCATTCCCTTCTGAGGCCAAAAAAAACAAACACAGAGGAGAAAGATTTTTTTTTTTTTTTTTACAGAGATTCACACAGGGCTTCACTTTCATATCCATTTCTAAAGTGACATGATCCAACAACAGTACAATGTGGTGGTCAGTTTGGAAATGTATTTATATTTGCACCAGCGCTA
The DNA here is from genome assembly GCF_963082965.1 of Carassius carassius. Lineage (NCBI taxonomy): Eukaryota > Metazoa > Chordata > Actinopteri > Cypriniformes > Cyprinidae > Carassius > Carassius carassius. Next base: position 17,731,989 of record NC_081792.1, on the reverse strand, counting down.
GATCATCACTTTGAATGCACTTTGTACTCGAGTATCTGTGAAAGCGCATTCATGTTGTCAGCAGCATGTGTTTTGTATGTGCATGTTTTATAAGGTAGCGCTGGAGCCAAGTGGTCTTATTATGTGGCCTGGTAATTATACAGGGCTGTCTGAGGAGGCTAGAGCAGCATGACATCAAAGAGGGTCAGGACTGGGTCTTAGCGAGGAGAAGCGCTGTGTTTAGCTGAACTGAGTGCAACTGAGCTCAGATCTGTCCCATACCTACCCAAATGGAAGTCAGCTGGGCTGTACTGACTGTCTGATAAACACACAACATCTCTTGTGGAACATCAGTCCACTGCTCTCCGTTTATTTCTTTTAGTGACTCTCTGCCACATTTTGCTTTACTTGATTTTGGCAGACTCTAGTTTCTACCTTTTTTGTGTGATTTTGTGATGTGTTGAGGGATTTCTATCTTATAATTTTGTTGACAAAAGGATTTGCCTGATTGGCTGATTCCAACAAAAGATTATTAGGAGTTTTGCATGGTAAAACGCTCTCAGAAATGATTTTGATCTGTATTTTGATCTGTAAAGCACTGCAGATACAGCATTCAAATGGACGTCTTTTTGTCATTGCATAGCATCTTGCACTGTTTTTTTTTAGTTTAATCTAGTTATAAACTAGGTAAGTTTATAAACTATTTTTCAAATATTAAAAACATGTCTAGTCAATGTAAAAAAAAAGATATTGCAGTAGTAAAAACTAAATCCATAGACCTTGGTGAAAAAAGAGAGCCAGGATGAGAAAGAGAAATAAAAGGGAGAGGGGTGAGTTTGAGTGACAGGGATCTTGACGTATCAGTATCAGACAAACGTAGCTGCTGACAGAAATGTAACCATATGCTATTATTTATTTTCTCTACTAAACTCTTTCACCTTGGAGCAGGCAAACCAAGACGACTCACAAGGGGCTTCCATCCCCCATTTCCTCAAACAAAACTCCAACAACAGGCAAATTGTCAGGGCCTGACCTCATAGCTCACAGAAACATCAACATTCTCTGCTCTTCAACTCCAATAACAAATAAAGTACAGCTTGTTTGCAACACTTCATGCCAGCAGCACAAATGTCCCCCTGACACTTTGCCTGCTGAGGTCTCAAAGCATCCCGTGGCTCTGTTTAGACCCCTGGGCCTATCCTGTATGTGGCTGTGTAGTAACGAAGGAGCTGGAATTGGCAAGTCCACATCTGGAAGCAGCTGCTGACAGAGCAGAAAGTGTCACAATAACAGCAGCAAAAGTCCCAAAAATCGACCTCGAACCAAGACACAGAACGTGTGAGCCTAAAAAGCAAAAAAGGCATCTATTTTGAGAATTAAGAAAAAAATATACAAATGAACAACAAATACCTAGAAATAAACATAATTACATCAGAATTTCATTGATTGATATTTTTATAACTGACTTCCTTATTACCTTATACATATTTTTATAAGGTAATAAAGTCAATTTAGCAGTAATTATACTAAATATTATACTAAAAATGAAATTCTGTGAATATTGTGTATCTATATACACACCTTTTCTCTATCTATCTATATATATATATATATATATATATATATAGAGAGAGAGAGAGAGAGAGAGAGAGATAATAAATGTAATAAGAAAGTATTTTAGCAGTAATTCAAAATATTTGACAATGAAATTCTATGATTGACCAATCAGAATCAATGTACTCCAGAAAGCTGTGTTACAATACACATTCAGTTGTTAGAGTGAAGCTGTACAGAGACAAAGAAAGGGAAAAGTGAGAGAGGTGAAACCTGCAGGGTTCAGAGTTATAAGCTGATGTGGGTGAGTGTGAGAGCAGTGCTGGGGCTGTGGACAGACAGGGGATCACATTTATGAACCATTTTAGCTTTAAAACATAGACCACTGAAGCCTGCCTCAGTAACGCTGCTGAATAGAAGTCTGCTTATATACAACTGCGGCACTGAAGCGTGCATCAGCTCCTTCTTTTCTCCCATTGCTGTGGATCACTGAGCATTAGCAACTGGATCCCAGCAGTTATCAAAGGCAAAGCTTTAATTCCTCATCATAATCAAGGCATACAGCAGGCAGGGGAGATTTACTGGGCAGGCATCAGAGTTTCAGCTCAGCCTTCCACATTATGTAGTAAGGAATTTCATGAACCCGCACTTAAAGATCTCAGCAATTACGCCACGTTTGCAAAAGCCTTTCGAAATCAGATTTCTGGGTTAACGATCTAGTGCTTTAGACACACTAGTTGTTTTAAAGCTGGCCAACTAAATTACAAAATAAATACAAATTTGCAAAAAATGTGATGGACTATGGTGTGTATATAGGAAATTACTTGTACACAAAACATGTGTGGTGCCTAGAGTCAGAAAATGTGAGGAAACTTTACTTGACTTGTAAACAGAGCGCATACATTTCCCAGTAAAAAACATAAGAATGTAGGAATAAAAATACAGTCTGTGGGTAATGGTCATAAAGACATTATGTCATTAAATGCATTGCACTGCATGTACAACAGAAGAATGAGGTGGCAAAGATTACTTGGAGAAATGTATATCAGCATCTGTCTGACTGGTACAGTCCCACTGAAGTTTTAAAGAGGCCATATAAATCATGTTTTCTTTTGGTAGAAAAAAACAAAGTAGTTTCACTTTCAAAGGCCTAGAGTGAGACTTCAGTCTTTGCAACTTTACAGATCTTCTTTATTCACCAAAAGCTTGTTTGAAATCTGAAATCGCATCATATGATCCCTTTAAAGCAATATTCTGTAGTACATTGGCAAATATGTTTGGTCTACCCAAAAATGAAAATTACATCAATCATGCCATTTCAATCCTGTGTGATTGTCTCTTTCAGTGGAAAACAAAACAGATGTTTCTGAGTGAATGAAAAATGAGTCTCGTTTCAACTTTTTTTTCTATGGAATGAAAGAATCAGTGGGGAGTTATTTATTTATTTTGTGGAGAGTGTCATTTCTGCACCACTAGCATCACTAAACAGAACCACAAAAATAATGTCTATTTCAAACAGATAGTCACACCCCAAACTGGCTGAACCAATGAGTCTGGATGTTCAAACAACCACCAAATTTATACTTTTTAGGGACATCAACATATTAATAGTTTCCTCTGCATGTTAAACAATAACAGAAGTATAACATCCAAATAATAACACACTTCACCTTTAATAAGCGAGCAGAATGACACATTTTCTGCAAGTGTGTACAACATCCAGTTACCAGGCCAAGACACTCACCCATGGATGATTCTGAGTCACTCTCTTTGCCTCGAAGTTCTCCATCTCTCTCGTTGTCTCTCTTTTCCTCAATCTCTTTCTCTCCTTTCTGTGGTTTTGCCTTTTTTACTCCTGAGGTCTGGGAGCACGTATTGAGACTTTCTATAATCTTCGAGCAGTCAGGTATGAGGTCTGGTATTAGAGACTGAGACTGTGGCTTTAAAGGGACACTTTGAAATAGTCTCAATCCTCAAACCCCAGCCTTTCTTTATTTTGTGGCAGAGTTGCTCCGTCCTCAGCAACCCCTACTAATGCTCTTTCAGAAGAAACAGACAAAAGAGAAAGAGAGAGAGACTGACAAGAGACTTAGAGATATTTCACACCCCTATGCATCTCAGTGGAATAGCTGATATGAACTGAAGACTAGGCGAGAGACATGCTTGAATTAGAACTTCCCCCAACTCTGGTATCCAGAACTTTGACTCAATGAGACCTCCCCTAACAGCGATGACTGTAAATTCAGTTTTAATGGAATACAAGAGATTACACTATTTAAAAAGTACTTTCTCTTGTGCAGCAACAAAAATATTATCCCTTTCAATCCAGAGAACATTTGCAGAGTTGAAGTTAAAACTTGCATCTTCACTGTTCAGAGTGTGCCTGGAGAAAAATGTATTGGAATAACACTACAAAGAAAACTGTTAAATATCAGGCAATTTCAAAAGGCAGGCCTAGAGGAGCAGTGCACCGGCCACTTGTGTTGGGAGTTAATTACCTGTCATTATCCTGACTAATTAAAACCATCACTCTTTAAAATCCACCGAGGGTGATATCGTGCTAGCACAATGCGAGGATGGGAAAAACAAGGGGGAGAGGTAAAAGTACAGATAAAATGAAAGGCATAAAAATGAGGTCGATTTTATGGAGCTGTAGGCTAATATTGTAATCGGCTTCAGGTTTGGCAGACAGGGTCCGCTGTAGCTCTGCAGGCATCTAGAACAATGTGCTGGCCACGGGGCACAGAGAACAGAGGGATACATTTGGAATGTCGATGGCTACAGAATCAAACTACACTGCAGATCATGTTCCTCAAATTCACAACTGGTGTACTTTGAGATCACTTTGAGAAAAGAAGGTGCTAAACACTTAATTTTGTGTTTAAAAATGCAAATATAGAGAGTGAAAAGGGCAGAATCCAAATGTGTTGTACCATGTCTTCATAATGATTGAGATTTGTCTCTCTAAAATCATTACACAATGTGAAGTACATGCAGGGAACTGCACCTATGTGGTTGATTTTTGCCAGGCCCTTGAGTCAGTTAACCTCAGTCATATACTGTGTTATGCCCAGAAACAAAAACCCACTGTTGCATATTTATTCACATTCATCTGTATTTTGCTCAACGCACTGTAACTGACTTTGACCATCTTTTTTTTAGCGATGACCCCTCAGGGATGTAATTAGGGTAGCAAAAAGAAAATAATTAAGCAAACGTCTGTGGCTGATCCTCTGAAGAGACATGCTGATAACTATGGTAACATCTTAACTAAGCTTGGCTCTGAAACAATAGAGTCTAATCTGGGCTTGTAAACTGGCCAAGAGTAAAAACACACGCTTAGGGGGGAAGCTTCAAAGAACTGTTTTGGAATTTATCCAAATTCACAGATTATTTAGCAAGTACAATAGAGGAGAGGGGAAAAGCACTGTAAGCTCATTAAAAAATAAAATGTCTGGTATTTAACAGGTTTTAGGGAGGATTTAACAGCACTATACCTTGTGCTTGAAAGTTTAAGTCAATAGGTTTTTTATTGACTTAAACTTTTGTGAGGAGATAGAATAGTGTGAAGAATGTGGGGGGTCTGTATCTCTGTTTCAAGGCTTGGCATCTTCGATGCGTGACATGCCACGTCTCCTGGTTCTCTTGAACCCTTTCATGAATAAGTTTAAAATGTTCTATCTGACCCACAAAAGTAATTTTTTTAAGGCGACCATTATATTAGAACCTTTACCCTTATTGTTTCCATGGCACCACATTATGCTTGTCATGTGACAGACTGCAGGCACAATAACGTTCTATGACAGATGTATCGTAGCTTTTCCTTTTTTATTCAAAATATCCACACACTTGCTTACCATGTCATCAACTATCTGATATTCCAATTCTCAAATACGTGTACGTGAGTTGGTTTTGTCTTTTAAAATCTTTATAACTGATCTTGAGCTATAATGTGAGATGGGAGCCGCCATGTTTGTTTGCACCTGTCAGTCAGATTTAAAGTACATCAATACATCAGTTTCTCCCGAAATACATGCAAGTAAGTGGCTGGCGAACAAGGATAATAATCAAGTGAATTTATAGTTGCTTACACTATGTGTATCTGATACGAATAAAACATGAAAAATTGTTATTGCCGCTTCCATAGACATCAGTGTGTATTTTACAAACTCTAAATACATTGTTTTACTACTACTGTTTTTAAAGGTCTGAAACCTAAAATAAACATTATGTGGTTGAAAACACTGCATAGTTGTGATATATGTCAAGCACTGAGTCCTTCCATCTCTGGCTCAGCGCCAGCCGAAGCATGAGAGCACAGTTTGAATCTAGCAGTTATGTGATGTCACTGGACATTCTAAATCCCATATGTGGGAACGTACTCCCAGGGACACAGAAATAAAAATACCACATGTGATTTCTTACCGCTCAAAGGGTTAACATAAAAACATTCACTTTTGCACAGTGACGCACCTCTGCTGGCTCCAAAGCAGCAACAGGAACTTTAGAATACACTATTGTGTGGCCAACAGCTGCCTCATAGGTCAGCACTGGTCTGCGCACACTCTCTTTCTCTCTCTCATTTGAACCCCCTCAGTCAAAAAATCCAAATGTGTACAGTAAGGAAGTATTTTTACTTTACTCAAGTAAATTTAAAAAGTAGCTAGTTTATCCGAGTGTTTTTCTTTGGAAAACTTTACTTCACTACATTCCAAAGAATAATGTCAAACTTTACTGCACTACATTTCATAAATTAAAGTTATTGTTGATGTCGTTTATCTTTAATACGTAATAACAGGACTGCACAATTAATACAATTTCTAATCGCAATTACAATGGATTCCACAATTACGTAATCGTGCAAAGCGGCAATTAATCGTTCAAAGTCAACTTATGTTATTTTGCGTGTTTAGGATGCGTTTTTTATTTCTACGTTATTTTAAGGGTTTTTCCCATGATTTTAATTTTAATATAACATTATAACACAATTAATATTTTTTACTTTTTTATAATTTAAAGAAGAAACCAATCCGATGTTGACATTTGAGCCTTAATACTATAGGAAAACATTAAAAGTTTTTCAGTTAGTGTTTTCAGCTTGTTTATTTTCATATAAAATATGATATGCAGTTGCATCAAACACTGGTACAATACATCATTCAATGTAAATTGTGATAATCGTAATGAATAACCGCAATTACAATTTCAAGGGAATAATCGACAATTATGATTTTTGTCATAATCGTGCAGCCCTACTTATGAACATTAGAAAATTGTGTACTTTCTTATACTCAAATCTTTGAATTACTTTTACTTTTTTCCTAATGTCTGTAACGCCACGCCAGCAGAGGGCGCTCTCACCGGAGTATTGACTGTTCACCACTCCCTCTGCCTCTACAGTCATTTCCTGTTTGGGACTATTTAACATGAGTCAGCATGTTACTTCACTGCGAAGTATTGCCAGTTTACCTGCCTTACCGAGCGTTTTCCTTGTGAGTATTCTGACTTCCTGTTTGTTTACGAATCTGCCTGTGTCCTCGTTCACATCTCTTGGATTGCCCCATTAGATTTACTGCTTGATTGAACTGATGTTTGAGTTTGACCTGTTTGCCTGCCTACTCGTCTCTGCCTACTGGATTACCCATGTGTATGTTGAAAGATCGGACTGCCATTACGGTACTGACACTTTGCCTGGTTACACGACTGATTATAAGATTTTCCCTTAATAAACTCCTGCAAATGGATTACATTCTCCCTCAGCCTCTTCGTTACAATGTCATTAAGTGTTAAATTAAATTTAAAATGAAACTTAGTGCAGTAAAAAGTACAATATTATGCTTTGGATTCAAGTTTTCTAAAGAAAAACACTGATAAATTAATGACACTTCATAAGTACTTTTACTGCAGAGTAAAAATACTACACTACTGTCCGCCTCTGATATCTATGTAGTTCTATTATATTTGCTCATCATGTAAAATACTGTTACGTGATCTGTGGACACATTCATAAAGCTTACAAACAAACAGAGCTCTATAATCGCTGTCAAATCATAACTCAAGTCAAGCAGAATCAGAAACGTTGGCAGTTTGTCAAGTTTAAAATTACACAAAAAAAGCCTTCAGCCTTAATTCTTGCTGAGCCCAAGAAAAAAAAAGTAAGATTTTTCTAATTATCAAATCCTTCAGTGTATCTAGCGAAAAAAACTTTAGTCATGCACTCTGGAGAGCAGGGAGTTAGTGTTGATGTTTTATCTTCCACAGTGAGTCAGGCCTGTACACTGAACTATGGCACTGAAGCTACAGAATTCAAGCTACAGAAAGTCAATGAAGGCAGTGTTCAGCCTCGGATGGGCGCCATATCTGTAATCATGCAGCCTCATGCAAGCTTGTGCTTTCATAAAGTTCTTTCGACTACATCTATATCATGTCGGCTTAACTGTAAAAATTAAAAAAGCAAAAATGTTTGCAACAGCATCATCCTTTAAAATGAGAAGATTTAAATTTAGACAATTACAAACACCTTAAGCTAATGTCTAAATGCCCCGAGATGAGAATTCCTCATAGCCCAAATGAATGTGCTTCATGTTGAGGCACAAACCTCAAATATGTAGGAACAATTCAGAGCTAAATCTAATTAGCAGTTATTGGGCAGACTGCATATATGCCTGGTGGTCTAATTTTGACTGTGGCTGGCTTACCATGGTGCATTGTCTGTGACAGTCACACAGGAATCAACACGCTCACTGATTTTTGCAGCACTGTTATGCAAATGGAGGACTGAGCCAGGACTTGCCCTCTTCCTCAGTAAATACGAGGCCTCCGCCTGTGGATCTGATTCCTGTAGAGAGGACGGTTGCAGTTTGCAGAGATGGTGCGCTCAAAGCCACTTGTTGTTCGCACACATGCATGTGTGAATACAAAAGTAAACAGGCCCCCAGACCAAAGAAAAGTTTGGTGATACACACACACACACACACACACAAGTTTGTTTTTGTGAAAAGTGGGTTCCTCCCATAGGCGTAATGGTTTTTATACTGTACAAACTGTATATTCTTTGGCACTACACCAACCCTACACCTAACGATAACCCTTACAGGAAACTTTGTGCATTTTTTTACTTTCTCAAAAAAACTCATTCTGTATGATTTATAAGCGTTTTGAAAAATGGGGACATGGGTTATGTCCTCATAAGTCACCCACTCCTTGTAATACCTGTGTCATACCCATGTCATTATACAAAGTTGTGTCCTGATATGTCACAAAAAAACGCACACACACACACACAGAGGCCATGAATATTCTGCAGTGCCCTTTGTATAGAGCACCATGACTAATCAGGAACTTTGACCCCTTGCTACTAGGACAGTATGGCAGATCTGAAGAACATTTCCAAGTAGCCCATTCCTTCTCTGGAATTCAAAGACCCTCAATACCCTACTGCCAAACCAAAGCACACTGAACCCTATTCACTGCAAAGCATGATGCCAAAGCTAAGCAAAGCGCATATTCTTCAAACCACTAAATGCCTCACTAGCACTGTGAGCCTTGTTTGCAGACTTCCACTAGCCAAGCACAAAAACAATAGTGTCTACTCTTATTAGCTCTGTTCTAAATCTAGTGAGCTGCCTTGCTGCCTACATACAGGAGGCTGCACCCAAAATGAATGGGAATTCAAAATAGCAAAATAAATTTGTAGATTTACAAAAAAAAAAAAAGTTAAGCAGCATTATACAACGATTAACATAATAAGAATGCAATTATTTGTATTAGAATGATTTAAGAATTTATATTAAAAAATATCTTTAAGAGTTTGGAAAAGTTTAGGAAGCATCATCAAGTTGCTTCCTACAGAGGTTGCTCACAAGGTTTCGGAACAGCTATTACGTCTTTTCTAAAAAAAAAAAAAAGTGTTTTAGAAAATCATAATCATCTTGACCTTAGTATATTTGAATCTCATTACATTGTCGCCATCGCAGTGCATGGACCAGACCACAGCAAAGGATCAGATGAGAAGCAGACGTCGGCCTCCTAATTTTGAATGTCTGGCAGTCACCAAAGACAGATTGCATGGTCTGATACAGTTAAACACTGAGCGTCACGTAAATACAGTATATCTTTGTAAGAAAATCCAATTTGTGTTTTTAATCATTGTACTGAATGGAATATATTTACAATCAACATTTCTGTTGCCATGTCATTTTGCACTGAGTTCAAAGAAACGCATTTAGGGATTGTCTTCTCCATGTATGATACATAAGATGCTGCCTTGTAATTTGGTTTAAAATTGGATCTTAGCAGGCAGTATAAATTAGTTGCCTACCTCTTGGAACAGCCTTCGTGTCGGAAGTGTGTCTAAAATGCCTGAATCATATTCAGAGGGAGCTCACTAGCTTTTGCTTGTTAAGTGTTCTTGATTGACTGATTAGAAACATCTTAAAGTCACATCCATAGATCTGCTAAAAGTGTCTGTTGTACCTGGACATGGCACGGTGAGAGTTTCCATGGGCTGGCTGTCCAGTTGGGCTCCATCTGGAGGTTTGGTTGGGCTGGCACTGGGGCTGTGGTCCTCCTTGGACATCTGTTCTGGAGCTAGGTGACTAGAAAATTACCCTGCAAAAGAAACACACAGATGAAAACGTAGCTAAAGTTTGTGAACACACAGCTGTCCTTGATTCCACTATAGCTTTCCCCACCAATTGTTTGGCTCGTGTCAGTGGGCCAAATAACTTAAAAAACACCAGGGGCATGGGAAATAGTACTTGGCTGAAGAAGAAACAACTAAAACAGCACAATGAAGTCGTATATGGCCAGAAACTATCAATATATGGTGCGCCAAGATACAATAGACTTGTGCAAACGTTCAAGTCCTTAACTAAATAAAGAAATAAACACAATTTTGATGCTGAGACCATGACGTTCCTGTGGTGAACATGGCATTTCAAAAGTTTCTTTAATTAAAATGTCATATGCAAAATGAATACTTATTTATATGAATACTTAAACATGTACTTCCAGACAAGATAAAGTTACTTCATAACTACTAAAAACTTCAATAATACGAACAACATGATGATAATCTTGCATGAACAAACCATGGTTGTGTTGGGTTTCATGCTGTGGTTTGGCTGTGACGAGTCTCTGCACGCTCCTGCTAAAACTCACTCAAACCTGTTGATTGTGTCCGCAGTTCACTTTAAAGACAATCCTGAGGCAGAAATGTCAAACTAAACATTCCAAAAGTCTTACCTGCAACAGTCACTCGATACCAGTGTTGTTTCAATGTTTCATCTTTTAGTGCTCGCGCAAAACAAACTTTCAAGCGTCCCGTTCAGCGGGGAAAAGTTTTTTCTTCTCTTCGTGTATCTCTCATTTCAAG